>NW_027443560.1:0-41389 GCF_048569485.1 Anomaloglossus baeobatrachus | reverse complement strand
AAAAATGGCTTTAAAATGGATTTGGAGCATGGAGACGATTATCTCGGGATTGCAAGATAACCAAACAAAACTTTTAGTGGATTTCTACTTATTTTATTAAATATCATCTCCACCAAACAGGACAAGCTTGCATCTGTTATAGTTTTGGAGAAAAATGTGTTCATTTCATGTATGCGCGAATGCCTTAAAAATGGCTTTAAAATGGATTTGGAGCATGGAGACGATTATCTCGGGATTGCAAGATAAACCAAACAAAACTTTTAGTGGATTTCTACTTATTTTATTAAATATCATCTCCACCAAACAGGACAAGCTTGCATCTGTTATAGTTTTGGAGAAAAATGTGTTCATTTCATGTATGCGCGAAATGCCTTAAAAATGGCTTTAAAATGGATTTGGAGCATGGAGACGATTATCTCGGGATTGCAAGATAACCAAACAAAACTTTTAGTGGATTTCTACTTATTTTATTAAATATCATCTCCACCAAACAGGACAAGCTTGCATCTGTTATAGTTTTGAAAAAAAATGTGTTCATTTCATGTATGCGCGAAATGCCTTAAAAATGGCTTTAAAATGGATTTGGAGCATGGAGACGATTATCTCGGGATTGCAAGATAACCAAACAAAACTTTTAGTGGATTTCTACTTATTTTTATTAAATATCATCTCCACCAAACAGGACAAGCTTGCATCTGTTATAGTTTTGGAGAAAAATGTGTTCATTTCATGTATGCGCGAAATGCCTTAAAAATGGCTTTAAAATGGATTTGGAGCATGGAGACGATTATCTCGGGATTGCAAGATAACCAAACAAAACTTTTAGTGGATTTCTACTTATTTTATTAAATATCATCTCCACCAAACAGGACAAGCTTGCATCTGTTATAGTTTTGGAGAAAAATGTGTTCATTTCATGTATGCGCGAAATGCCTTAAAAATGGCTTTAAAATGGATTTGGAGCATGGAGACGATTATCTCGGATTGCAAGATAACCAAACAAAACTTTTAGTGGATTTCTACTTATTTTATTAAATATCATCTCCACCAAACAGGACAAGCTTGCATCTGTTATAGTTTTGGAGAAAAATGTGTTCATTTCATGTATGCGCGAAATGCCTTAAAAATGGCTTTAAAATGGATTTGGAGCATGGAGACGATTATCTCGGGATTGCAAGATAACCAAACAAAACTTTTAGTGGATTTCTACTTATTTTATTAAATATCATCTCCACCAAACAGGACAAGCTTGCATCTGTTATAGTTTTGGAGAAAAATGTGTTCATTTCATGTATGCGCGAAATGCCTTAAAAATGGCTTTAAAATGGATTTGGAGCATGGAGACGATTATCTCGGGATTGCAAGATAACCAAACAAAACTTTTAGTGGATTTCTACTTATTTTATTAAATATCATCTCCACCAAACAGGACAAGCTTGCATCTGTTATAGTTTTGGAGAAAAATGTGTTCATTTCATGTATGCGCGAAATGCCTTAAAAATGGCTTTAAAATGGATTTGGAGCATGGAGACGATTATCTCGGGATTGCAAGATAACCAAACAAAACTTTTAGTGGATTTCTACTTATTTTATTAAATATCATCTCCACCAAACAGGACAAGCTTGCATCTGTTATAGTTTTGGAGAAAAATGTGTTCATTTCATGTATGCGCGAAATGCCTTAAAAATGGCTTTAAAATGGATTTGGAGCATGGAGACGATTATCTCGGGATTGCAAGATAACCAAACAAAACTTTTAGTGGATTTCTACTTATTTTATTAAATATCATCTCCACCAAACAGGACAAGCTTGCATCTGTTATAGTTTTGGAGAAAAATGTGTTCATTTCATGTATGCGCGAAATGCCTTAAAAATGGCTTTAAAATGGATTTGGAGCATGGAGACGATTATCTCGGGATTGCAAGATAACCAAACAAAACTTTTAGTGGATTTCTACTTATTTTATTAAATATCATCTCCACCAAACAGGACAAGCTTGCATCTGTTATAGTTTTGGAGAAAAATGTGTTCATTTCATGTATGCGCGAAATGCCTTAAAAATGGCTTTAAATGGATTTGGAGCATGGAGACGATTATCTCGGGATTGCAAGATAACCAAACAAAACTTTTAGTGGATTTCTACTTATTTTATTAAATATCATCTCCACCAAACAGGACAAGCTTGCATGTGTTATAGTTTTGGAGAAAATGTGTTCATTTCATGTATGCGCAAAATGCCTTTGAAAAGCTTTAAAATGGATTTGGAGCATGGAGACGATTATCTCGGGATTGCAAGATAACCAAACAAAACTTTTAGTGGATTTCTACTTATTTTATTAAATATCATCTCCACCAAACAGGACAAGCTTGCATCTGTTATAGTTTTGGAGAAAAATGTGTTCATTTCATGTATGCGCGAAATGCCTTAAAAATGGCTTTAAATGGATTTGGAGCATGGAGACGATTATCTCGGGATTGCAAGATAACCAAACAAAACTTTTAGTGGATTTCTACTTATTTTATTAAATATCATCTCCACCAACAGGACAAGCTTGCATCTGTTATAGTTTTGGAGAAAAATGTGTTCATTTCATGTATGCGCGAAATGCCTTAAAAATGGCTTTAAAATGGATTTGGAGCATGGAGACGATTATCTCGGGATTGCAAGATAACCAAACAAAACTTTTAGTGGATTTCTACTTATTTTATTAAATATCATCTCACCAAACAGGACAAGCTTGCATCTGTTATAGTTTTGGAGAAAAATGTGTTCATTTCATGTATGCGCGAAATGCCTTAAAAATGGCTTTAAAATGGATTTGGAGCATGGAGACGATTATCTCGGGATTGCAAGATAACCAAACAAAACTTTTAGTGGATTTCTACTTATTTTATTAAATATCATCTCCACCAAACAGGACAAGCTTGCATCTGTTATAGTTTTGGAGAAAAATGTGTTCATTTCATGTATGCGCGAAATGCCTTAAAAATGGCTTTAAAATGGATTTGGAGCATGGAGACGATTATCTCGGGATTGCAAGATAACCAAACAAAACTTTTAGTGGATTTCTACTTATTTTATTAAATATCATCTCCACCAAACAGGACAAGCTTGCATCTGTTATAGTTTTGGAGAAAAATGTGTTCATTTCATGTATGCGCGAAATGCCTTAAAAATGGCTTTAAAATGGATTTGGAGCATGGAGACGATTATCTCGGGATTGCAATATAACCAAACAAAACTTTTAGTGGATTTCTACTTATTTTATTAAATATCATCTCCACCAAACAGGACAAGCTTGCATCTGTTATAGTTTTGGAGAAAAATGTGTTCATTTCATGTATGCGCGAAATGCCTTAAAAATGGCTTTAAAATGGATTTGGAGCATGGAGACGATTATCTCGGGATTGCAAGATAACCAAACAAAACTTTTAGTGGATTTCTACTTATTTTATTAAATATCATCTCCACCAAACAGGACAAGCTTGCATCTGTTATAGTTTTGGAGAAAAATGTGTTCATTTCATGTATGCGCGAAATGCCTTAAAAATGGCTTTAAAATGGATTTGGAGCATGGAGACGATTATCTCGGGATTGCAAGATAACCAAACAAAACTTTTAGTGGATTTCTACTTATTTTATTAAATATCATCTCCACCAAACAGGACAAGCTTGCATCTGTTATAGTTTTAGAGAAAAATGTGTTCATTTCATGTATGCGCGAAATGCCTTAAAAATGGCTTTAAAATGGATTTGGAGCATGGAGACGATTATCTCGGGATTGCAATATAACCAAACAAAACTTTTAGTGGATTTCTACTTATTTTATTAAATATCATCTCCACCAAACAGGACAAGCTTGCATCTGTTATAGTTTTGGAGAAAAATGTGTTCATTTCATGTATGCGCGAAATGCCTTAAAAATGGCTTTAAAATGGATTTGGAGCATGGAGACGATTATCTCGGGATTGCAAGATAACCAAACAAAACTTTTAGTGGATTTCTACTTATTTTATTAAATATCATCTCCACCAAACAGGACAAGCTTGCATCTGTTATAGTTTTGGAGAAAAATGTGTTCATTTCATGTATGCGCGAAATGCCTTAAAAATGGCTTTAAAATGGATTTGGAGCATGGAGACGATTATCTCGGGATTGCAAGATAACCAAACAAAACTTTTAGTGGATTTCTACTTATTTTATTAAATATCATCTCCACCAAACAGGACAAGCTTGCATCTGTTATAGTTTTGGAGAAAAATGTGTTCATTTCATGTATGCGCGAAATGCCTTAAAAATGGCTTTAAAATGGATTTGGAGCATGGAGACGATTATCTCGGGATTGCAAGATAACCAAACAAAACTTTTAGTGGATTTCTACTTATTTTATTAAATATCATCTCCACCAAACAGGACAAGCTTGCATCTGTTATAGTTTTGGAGAAAAATGTGTTCATTTCATGTATGCGCGAAATGCCTTAAAAATGGCTTTAAAATGGATTTGGAGCATGGAGACGATAATCTCGGGATTGCAATATAACCAAACAAAACGTTTAGTGGATTTCTACTTATTTTATAAAATATCATCTCCACCAAACAGGACAAGCTTGCATCTGTTATAGTTTTTGGAGAAAAATGTGTTCATTTCATGTATGCGCGAAATGCCTTAAAAATGGCTTTAAAATGGATTTGGAGCATGGAGACGATTATCTCGGGATTGCAAGATAACCAAACAAAACTTTTAGTGGATTTCTACTTATTTTATTAAATATCATCTCCACCAAACAGGACAAGCTTGCATCTGTTATAGTTTTGGAGAAAAATGTGTTCATTTCATGTATGCGCGAAATGCCTTAAAAATGGCTTCAAAATGGATTTGGAGCATGGAGACGATTATCTCGGATTGCAAGATAACCAAACAAAACTTTTAGTGGATTTCTACTTATTTTATTAAATATCATCTCCACCAAACAGGACAAGCTTGCATCTGTTATAGTTTTGGAGAAAAATGTGTTCATTTCATGTATGCGCGAAATGCCTTAAAAATGGCTTTAAAATGGATTTGGAGCATGGAGACGATTATCTCGGGATTGCAAGATAACCAAACAAAACTTTTAGTGGATTTCTACTTATTTTATTAAATATCATCTCCACCAAACAGGACAAGCTTGCATCTGTTATAGTTTTGGAGAAAATGTGTTCATTTCATGTATGCGCGAAATGCCTTAAAAATGGCTTTAAAATGGATTTGGAGCATGGAGACGATTATCTCGGGATTGCAATATAACCAAACAAAACTTTTAGTGGATTTCTACTTATTTTATTAAATATCATCTCCACCAAACAGGACAAGCTTGCATCTGTTATAGTTTTGGAGAAAAATGTGTTCATTTCATGTATGCGCGAAATGCCTTAAAAATGGCTTTAAAATGGATTTGGAGCATGGAGACGATTATCTCGGGATTGCAAGATAACCAAACAAAACTTTTAGTGGATTTCTACTTATTTTATTAAATATCATCTCCACCAAACAGGACAAGCTTGCATCTGTTATAGTTTTGGAGAAAAATGTGTTCATTTCATGTATGCGCGAAATGCCTTAAAAATGGCTTTAAAATGGATTTGGAGCATGGAGACGATTATCTCGGGATTGCAAGATAACCAAACAAAACTTTTAGTGGATTTCTACTTATTTTATTAAATATCATCTCCACCAAACAGGACAAGCTTGCATCTGTTATAGTTTTGGAGAAAAATGTGTTCATTTCATGTATGCGCGAAATGCCTTAAAAATGGCTTTAAAATGGATTTGGAGCATGGAGACGATTATCTCGGGATTGCAAGATAACCAAACAAAACTTTTAGTGGATTTCTACTTATTTTATTAAATATCATCTCCACCAAACAGGACAAGCTTGCATCTGTTATAGTTTTGGAGAAAAATGTGTTCATTTCATGTATGCGCGAAATGCCTTAAAAATGGCTTTAAAATGGATTTGGAGCATGGAGACGATTATCTCGGGATTGCAATATAACCAAACAAAACTTTTAGTGGATTTCTACTTATTTTATTAAATATCATCTCCACCAAACAGGACAAGCTTGCATCTGTTATAGTTTTGGAGAAAAATGTGTTCATTTCATGTATGCGCGAAATGCCTTAAAAATGGCTTTAAAATGGATTTGGAGCATGGAGACGATTATCTCGGGATTGCAAGATAACCAAACAAAACTTTTAGTGGATTTCTACTTATTTTATTAAATATCATCTCCACCAAACAGGACAAGCTTGCATCTGTTATAGTTTTGGAGAAAAATGTGTTCATTTCATGTATGCGCGAAATGCCTTAAAAATGGCTTTAAAATGGATTTGGAGCATGGAGACGATTATCTCGGGATTGCAAGATAACCAAACAAAACTTTTAGTGGATTTCTACTTATTTTATTAAATATCATCTCCACCAAACAGGACAAGCTTGCATCTGTTATAGTTTTGGAGAAAAATGTGTTCATTTCATGTATGCGCGAAATGCCTTAAAAATGGCTTTAAAATGGATTTGGAGCATGGAGACGATTATCTCGGGATTGCAAGATAACCAAACAAAACTTTTAGTGGATTTCTACTTATTTTATTAAATATCATCTCCACCAAACAGGACAAGCTTGCATCTGTTATAGTTTTGGAGAAAAATGTGTTCATTTCATGTATGCGCGAAATGCCTTAAAAATGGCTTTAAAATGGATTTGGAGCATGGAGACGATTATCTCGGGATTGCAAGATAACCAAACAAAACTTTTAGTGGATTTCTACTTATTTTATTAAATATCATCTCCACCAAACAGGACAAGCTTGCATCTGTTATAGTTTTGGAGAAAAATGTGTTCATTTCATGTATGCGCGAAATGCCTTAAAAATGGCTTTAAAATGGATTTGGAGCATGGAGACGATTATCTCGGGATTGCAAGATAACCAAACAAAACTTTTAGTGGATTTCTACTTATTTTATTAAATATCATCTCCACCAAACAGGACAAGCTTGCATCTGTTATAGTTTTGGAGAAAAATGTGTTCATTTCATGTATGCGCGAAATGCCTTAAAAATGGCTTTAAAATGGATTTGGAGCATGGAGACGATTATCTCGGGATTGCAAGATAACCAAACAAAACTTTTAGTGGATTTCTACTTATTTTATTAAATATCATCTCCACCAAACAGGACAAGCTTGCATCTGTTATAGTTTTGGAGAAAAATGTGTTCATTTCATGTATGCGCGAAATGCCTTAAAAATGGCTTTAAAATGGATTTGGAGCATGGAGACGATTATCTCGGGATTGCAAGATAACCAAACAAAACTTTTAGTGGATTTCTACTTATTTTATTAAATATCATCTCCACCAAACAGGACAAGCTTGCATCTGTTATAGTTTTGGAGAAAAATGTGTTCATTTCATGTATGCGCGAAATGCCTTAAAAATGGCTTTAAAATGGATTTGGAGCATGGAGACGATTATCTCGGGATTGCAATATAACCAAACAAAACTTTTAGTGGATTTCTACTTATTTTATTAAATATCATCTCCACCAAACAGGACAAGCTTGCATCTGTTATAGTTTTGGAGAAAAATGTGTTCATTTCATGTATGCGCGAAATGCCTTAAAAATGGCTTTAAAATGGATTTGGAGCATGGAGACGATTATCTCGGGATTGCAAGATAACCAAACAAAACTTTTAGTGGATTTCTACTTATTTTATTAAATATCATCTCCACCAAACAGGACAAGCTTGCATCTGTTATAGTTTTGGAGAAAAATGTGTTCATTTCATGTATGCGCGAAATGCCTTAAAAATGGCTTTAAAATGGATTTGGAGCATGGAGACGATTATCTCGGGATTGCAAGATAACCAAACAAAACTTTTAGTGGATTTCTACTTATTTTATTAAATATCATCTCCACCAAACAGGACAAGCTTGCATCTGTTATAGTTTTGGAGAAAAATGTGTTCATTTCATGTATGCGCGAAATGCCTTAAAAATGGCTTTAAAATGGATTTGGAGCATGGAGACGATTATCTCGGGATTGCAAGATAACCAAACAAAACTTTTAGTGGATTTCTACTTATTTTATTAAATATCATCTCCACCAAACAGGACAAGCTTGCATCTGTTATAGTTTTGGAGAAAAATGTGTTCATTTCATGTATGCGCGAAATGCCTTAAAAATGGCTTTAAAATGGATTTGGAGCATGGAGACGATTATCTCGGGATTGCAAGATAACCAAACAAAACTTTTAGTGGATTTCTACTTATTTTATTAAATATCATCTCCACCAAACAGGACAAGCTTGCATCTGTTATAGTTTTGGAGAAAAATGTGTTCATTTCATGTATGCGCGAAATGCCTTAAAAATGGCTTTAAAATGGATTTGGAGCATGGAGACGATTATCTCGGGATTGCAAGATAACCAAACAAAACTTTTAGTGGATTTCTACTTATTTTATTAAATATCATCTCCACCAAACAGGACAAGCTTGCATCTGTTATAGTTTTGGAGAAAAATGTGTTCATTTCATGTATGCGCGAAATGCCTTAAAAATGGCTTTAAAATGGATTTGGAGCATGGAGACGATTATCTCGGGATTGCAAGATAACCAAACAAAACTTTTAGTGGATTTCTACTTATTTTATTAAATATCATCTCCACCAAACAGGACAAGCTTGCATCTGTTATAGTTTTGGAGAAAAATGTGTTCATTTCATGTATGCGCGAAATGCCTTAAAAATGGCTTTAAAATGGATTTGGAGCATGGAGACGATTATCTCGGGATTGCAAGATAACCAAACAAAACTTTTAGTGGATTTCTACTTATTTTATTAAATATCATCTCCACCAAACAGGACAAGCTTGCATCTGTTATAGTTTTGGAGAAAAATGTGTTCATTTCATGTATGCGCGAAATGCCTTAAAAATGGCTTTAAAATGGATTTGGAGCATGGAGACGATTATCTCGGGATTGCAAGATAACCAAACAAAACTTTTAGTGGATTTCTACTTATTTTATTAAATATCATCTCCACCAAACAGGACAAGCTTGCATCTGTTATAGTTTTGGAGAAAAATGTGTTCATTTCATGTATGCGCGAAATGCCTTAAAAATGGCTTTAAAATGGATTTGGAGCATGGAGACGATTATCTCGGGATTGCAATATAACCAAACAAAACTTTTAGTGGATTTCTACTTATTTTATTAATATCATCTCCACCAAACAGGACAAGCTTGCATCTGTTATAGTTTTGGAGAAAAATGTGTTCATTTCATGTATGCGCGAAATGCCTTAAAAATGGCTTTAAAATGGATTTGGAGCATGGAGACGATTATCTCGGGATTGCAAGATAACCAAACAAAACTTTTAGTGGATTTCTACTTATTTTATTAAATATCATCTCCACCAAACAGGACAAGCTTGCATCTGTATAGTTTTGGAGAAAAATGTGTTCATTTCATGTATGCGCGAAATGCCTTAAAAATGGCTTTAAAATGGATTTGGAGCATGGAGACGATTATCTCGGGATTGCAAGATAACCAAACAAAACTTTTAGTGGATTTCTACTTATTTTATTAAATATCATCTCCACCAAACAGGACAAGCTTGCATCTGTTATAGTTTTGGAGAAAAATGTGTTCATTTCATGTATGCGCGAAATGCCTTAAAATGGCTTTAAAATGGATTTGGAGCATGGAGACGATTATCTCGGGATTGCAAGATAACCAAACAAAACTTTTAGTGGATTTCTACTTATTTTATTAAATATCATCTCCACCAAACAGGACAAGCTTGCATCTGTTATAGTTTTGGAGAAAAATGTGTTCATTTCATGTATGCGCGAAATGCCTTAAAAATGGCTTTAAAATGGATTTGGAGCATGGAGACGATTATCTCGGGATTGCAAGATAACCAAACAAAACTTTTAGTGGATTTCTACTTATTTTATTAAATATCATCTCCACCAAACAGGACAAGCTTGCATCTGTTATAGTTTTGGAGAAAAATGTGTTCATTTCATGTATGCGCGAAATGCCTTAAAAATGGCTTTAAAATGGATTTGGAGCATGGAGACGATTATCTCGAGATTGCAAGATAACCAAACAAAACTTTTAGTGGATTTCTACTTATTTTATTAAATATCATCTCCACCAAACAGGACAAGCTTGCATCTGTTATAGTTTTGGAGAAAAATGTGTTCATTTCATGTATGCGCGAAATGCCTTAAAAATGGCTTTAAAATGGATTTGGAGCATGGAGACGATTATCTCGGGATTGCAAGATAACCAAACAAAACTTTTAGTGGATTTCTACTTATTTTATTAAATATCATCTCCACCAAACAGGACAAGCTTGCATCTGTTATAGTTTTGGAGAAAAATGTGTTCATTTCATGTATGCGCGAAATGCCTTAAAAATGGCTTTAAAATGGATTTGGAGCATGGAGACGATTATCTCGGGATTGCAAGATAACCAAACAAAACTTTTAGTGGATTTCTACTTATTTTATTAAATATCATCTCCACCAAACAGGACAAGCTTGCATCTGTTATAGTTTTGGAGAAAAATGTGTTCATTTCATGTATGCGCGAAATGCCTTAAAAATGGCTTTAAAATGGATTTGGAGCATGGAGACGATTATCTCGGGATTGCAAGATAACCAAACAAAACTTTTAGTGGATTTCTACTTATTTTATTAAATATCATCTCCACCAAACAGGACAAGCTTGCATCTGTTATAGTTTTGGAGAAAAATGTGTTCATTTCATGTATGCGCGAAATGCCTTAAAAATGGCTTTAAAATGGATTTGGAGCATGGAGACGATTATCTCGGGATTGCAAGATAACCAAACAAAACTTTTAGTGGATTTCTACTTATTTTATTAAATATCATCTCCACCAAACAGGACAAGCTTGCATCTGTTATAGTTTTGGAGAAAAATGTGTTCATTTCATGTATGCGCGAAATGCCTTAAAAATGGCTTTAAAATGGATTTGGAGCATGGAGACGATTATCTCGGGATTGCAAGATAACCAAACAAAACTTTTAGTGGATTTCTACTTATTTTATTAAATATCATCTCCACCAAACAGGACAAGCTTGCATCTGTTATAGTTTTGGAGAAAAATGTGTTCATTTCATGTATGCGCGAAATGCCTTAAAAATGGCTTTAAAATGGATTTGGAGCATGGAGACGATTATCTCGGGATTGCAATATAACCAAACAAAACTTTTAGTGGATTTCTACTTATTTTATTAAATATCATCTCCACCAAACAGGACAAGCTTGCATCTGTTATAGTTTTGGAGAAAAATGTGTTCATTTCATGTATGCGCGAAATGCCTTAAAAATGGCTTTAAAATGGATTTGGAGCATGGAGACGATTATCTCGGGATTGCAAGATAACCAAACAAAACTTTTAGTGGATTTCTACTTATTTTATTAAATATCATCTCCACCAAACAGGACAAGCTTGCATCTGTTATAGTTTTGGAGAAAAATGTGTTCATTTCATGTATGCGCGAAATGCCTTAAAAATGGCTTTAAAATGGATTTGGAGCATGGAGACGATTATCTCGGGATTGCAAGATAACCAAACAAAACTTTTAGTGGATTTCTACTTATTTTATTAAATATCATCTCCACCAAACAGGACAAGCTTGCATCTGTTATAGTTTTGGAGAAAAATGTGTTCATTTCATGTATGCGCGAAATGCCTTAAAAATGGCTTTAAAATGGATTTGGAGCATGGAGACGATTATCTCGGGATTGCAAGATAACCAAACAAAACTTTTAGTGGATTTCTACTTATTTTATTAAATATCATCTCCACCAAACAGGACAAGCTTGCATCTGTTATAGTTTTGGAGAAAAATGTGTTCATTTCATGTATGCGCGAAATGCCTTAAAAATGGCTTTAAAATGGATTTGGAGCATGGAGACGATTATCTCGGAATTGCAATATAACCAAACAAAACTTTTAGTGGATTTCTACTTATTTTATTAAATATCATCTCCACCAAACAGGACAAGCTTGCATCTGTTATAGTTTTGGAGAAAAATGTGTTCATTTCATGTATGCGCGAAATGCCTTAAAAATGGCTTTAAAATGGATTTGGAGCATGGAGACGATTATCTCGGGATTGCAAGATAACCAAACAAAACTTTTAGTGGATTTCTACTTATTTTATTAAATATCATCTCCACCAAACAGGACAAGCTTGCATCTGTTATAGTTTTGGAGAAAAATGTGTTCATTTCATGTATGCGCGAAATGCCTTAAAAATGGCTTTAAAATGGATTTGGAGCATGGAGACGATTATCTCGGGATTGCAAGATAACCAAACAAAACTTTTAGTGGATTTCTACTTATTTTATTAAATATCATCTCCACCAAACAGGACAAGCTTGCATCTGTTATAGTTTTGGAGAAAAATGTGTTCATTTCATGTATGCGCGAAATGCCTTAAAAATGGCTTTAAAATGGATTTGGAGCATGGAGACGATTATCTCGGGATTGCAATATAACCAAACAAAACTTTTAGTGGATTTCTACTTATTTTATTAAATATCATCTCCACCAAACAGGACAAGCTTGCATCTGTTATAGTTTTGGAGAAAAATGTGTTCATTTCATGTATGCGCGAAATGCCTTAAAAATGGCTTTAAAATGGATTTGGAGCATGGAGACGATTATCTCGGGATTGCAAGATAACCAAACAAAACTTTTAGTGGATTTCTACTTATTTTATTAAATATCATCTCCACCAAACAGGACAAGCTTGCATCTGTTATAGTTTTGGAGAAAAATGTGTTCATTTCATGTATGCGCAAAATGCCTTTGAAATGGCTTTAAAATGGATTTGGAGCATGGAGACGATTATCTCGGGATTGCAAGATAACCAAACAAAACTTTTAGTGGATTTCTACTTATTTTATTAAATATCATCTCCACCAAACAGGACAAGCTTGCATCTGTTATAGTTTTGGAGAAAAATGTGTTCATTTCATGTATGCGCGAAATGCCTTAAAAATGGCTTTAAAATGGATTTGGAGCATGGAGACGATTATCTCGGGATTGCAAGATAACCAAACAAAACTTTTAGTGGTTTTCTACTTATTTTATTAAATATCATCTCCACCAAACAGGACAAGCTTGCATGTGTTATAGTTTTGGAGAAAAATGTGTTCATTTCATGTATGCGCAAAATGCCTTTGAAATGGCTTTAAAATGGATTTGGAGCATGGAGACGATTATCTCAGGATGGCAATATAAACAAACGAAACTTTTAGTAGATTTCTACTTATTTTATTAAATATTATCTCCACCAAACAGGACAAGCTTGCATCTGTTATAGTTTTGGAGAAAAATGTGTTCATTTCATGTATGCGCGAAATGCCTTAAAAATGGCTTTAAAATGGATTTGGAGCATGGAGACGATTATCTCGGGATTGCAATATAACCAAACAAAACTTTTAGTGGATTTCTACTTATTTTATTAAATATCATCTCCACCAAACAGGACAAGCTTGCATCTGTTATAGTTTTGGAGAAAAATGTGTTCATTTCATGTATGCGCGAAATGCCTTAAAAATGGCTTTAAAATGGATTTGGAGCATGGAGACGATTATCTCGGGATTGCAAGATAACCAAACAAAACTTTTAGTGGATTTCTACTTATTTTATTAAATATCATCTCCACCAAACAGGACAAGCTTGCATCTGTTATAGTTTTGGAGAAAAATGTGTTCATTTCATGTATGCGCGAAATGCCTTAAAAATGGCTTTAAAATGGATTTGGAGCATGGAGACGATTATCTCGGGATTGCAATATAACCAAACAAAACTTTTAGTGGATTTCTACTTATTTTATTAAATATCATCTCCACCAAACAGGACAAGCTTGCATCTGTTATAGTTTTGGAGAAAAATGTGTTCATTTCATGTATGCGCGAAATGCCTTAAAAATGGCTTTAAAATGGATTTGGAGCATGGAGACGATTATCTCGGGATTGCAAGATAACCAAACAAAACTTTTAGTGGATTTCTACTTATTTTATTAAATATCATCTCCACCAAACAGGACAAGCTTGCATCTGTTATAGTTTTGGAGAAAAATGTGTTCATTTCATGTATGCGCGAAATGCCTTAAAAATGGCTTTAAAATGGATTTGGAGCATGGAGACGATTATCTCGGGATTGCAAGATAACCAAACAAAACTTTTAGTGGATTTCTACTTATTTTATTAAATATCATCTCCACCAAACAGGACAAGCTTGCATCTGTTATAGTTTTGGAGAAAAATGTGTTCATTTCATGTATGCGCGAAATGCCTTAAAAATGGCTTTAAAATGGATTTGGAGCATGGAGACGATTATCTCGGGATTGCAATATAACCAAACAAAACTTTTAGTGGATTTCTACTTATTTTATTAAATATCATCTCCACCAAACAGGACAAGCTTGCTTCTGTTATAGTTTTGGAAAAAAATGTGTTCATTTCATGTATGCGCGAAATGCCTTAAAAATGGCTTTAAAATGGATTTGGAGCATGGAGACGATTATCTCGGGATTGCAAGATAACCAAACAAAACTTTTAGTGGATTTCTACTTATTTTATTAAATATCATCTCCACCAAACAGGACAAGCTTGCATCTGTTATAGTTTTGGAGAAAAATGTGTTCATTTCATGTATGCGCGAAATGCCTTAAAAATGGCTTTAAAATGGATTTGGAGCATGGAGACGATTATCTCGGGATTGCAAGATAACCAAACAAAACTTTTAGTGGATTTCTACTTATTTTATTAAATATCATCTCCACCAAACAGGACAAGCTTGCATCTGTTATAGTTTTGGAGAAAAATGTGTTCATTTCATGTATGCGCGAAATGCCTTAAAAATGGCTTTAAAATGGATTTGGAGCATGGAGACGTTTATCTCGGGATTGCAAGATAACCAAACAAAACTTTTAGTGGATTTCTACTTATTTTATTAAATATCATCTCCACCAAACAGGACAAGCTTGCATCTGTTATAGTTTTGGAGAAAAATGTGTTCATTTCATGTATGCGCGAAATGCCTTAAAAATGGCTTTAAAATGGATTTGGAGCATGGAGACGATTATCTCGGGATTGCAAGATAACCAAACAAAACTTTTAGTGGATTTCTACTTATTTTATTAAATATCATCTCCACCAAACAGGACAAGCTTGCATCTGTTATAGTTTTGGAGAAAAATGTGTTCATTTCATGTATGCGCGAAATGCCTTAAAAATGGCTTTAAAATGGATTTGGAGCATGGAGACGATTATCTCGGGATTGCAAGATAACCAAACAAAACTTTTAGTGGATTTCTACATATTTTATTAAATATCATCTCCACCAAACAGGACAAGCTTGCATCTGTTATAGTTTTGGAGAAAAATGTGTTCATTTCATGTATGCGCGAAATGCCTTAAAAATGGCTTTAAAATGGATTTGGAGCATGGAGACGATTATCTCGGGATTGCAATATAACCAAACAAAACTTTTAGTGGATTTCTACTTATTTTATTAAATATCATCTCCACCAAACAGGACAAGCTTGCATCTGTTATAGTTTTGGAGAAAAATGTGTTCATTTCATGTATGCGCGAAATGCCTTAAAAATGGCTTTAAAATGGATTTGGAGCATGGAGACGATTATCTCGGGATTGCAAGATAACCAAACAAAACTTTTAGTGGATTTCTACTTATTTTATTAAATATCATCTCCACCAAACAGGACAAGCTTGCATCTGTTATAGTTTTGGAGAAAAATGTGTTCATTTCATGTATGCGCGAAATGCCTTAAAAATGGCTTTAAAATGGATTTGGAGCATGGAGACGATTATCTCGGGATTGCAAGATAACCAAACAAAACTTTTAGTGGATTTCTACTTATTTTATTAAATATCATCTCCACCAAACAGGACAAGCTTGCATCTGTTATAGTTTTGGAGAAAAATGTGTTCATTTCATGTATGCGCGAAATGCCTTAAAAATGGCTTTAAAATGGATTTGGAGCATGGAGACGATTATCTCGGGATTGCAAGATAACCAAACAAAACTTTTAGTGGATTTCTACTTATTTTA
The DNA here is from genome assembly GCF_048569485.1 of Anomaloglossus baeobatrachus. Classification (NCBI taxonomy): domain Eukaryota; kingdom Metazoa; phylum Chordata; class Amphibia; order Anura; family Aromobatidae; genus Anomaloglossus; species Anomaloglossus baeobatrachus. The sequence continues at coordinate 25,221 of NW_027443560.1, read as the reverse complement.
TTAAATATCATCTCCACCAAACAGGACAAGCTTGCATCTGTTATAGTTTTGGAGAAAAATGTGTTCATTTCATGTATGCGCGAAATGCCTTAAAAATGGCTTTAAAATGGATTTGGAGCATGGAGACGATTATCTCGGAATTGCAATATAACCAAACAAAACTTTTAGTGGATTTCTACTTATTTTATTAAATATCATCTCCACCAAACAGGACAAGCTTGCATCTGTTATAGTTTTGGAGAAAAATGTGTTCATTTCATGTATGCGCGAAATGCCTTAAAAATGGCTTTAAAATGGATTTGGAGCATGGAGACGATTATCTCGGGATTGCAAGATAACCAAACAAAACTTTTAGTGGATTTCTACTTATTTTATTAAATATCATCTCCACCAAACAGGACAAGCTTGCATCTGTTATAGTTTTGGAGAAAAATGTGTTCATTTCATGTATGCGCGAAATGCCTTAAAAATGGCTTTAAAATGGATTTGGAGCATGGAGACGATTATCTCGGGATTGCAAGATAACCAAACAAAACTTTTAGTGGATTTCTACTTATTTTATTAAATATCATCTCCACCAAACAGGACAAGCTTGCATCTGTTATAGTTTTGGAGAAAAATGTGTTCATTTCATGTATGCGCGAAATGCCTTAAAAATGGCTTTAAAATGGATTTGGAGCATGGAGACGATTATCTCGGGATTGCAAGATAACCAAACAAAACTTTTAGTGGATTTCTACTTATTTTATTAAATATCATCTCCACCAAACAGGAAAAGCTTGCATGTGTTATAGTTTTGGAGAAAAATGTGTTCATTTCATGTATGCGCAAAATGCCTTTGAAATGGCTTTAAAATGGATTTGGAGCATGGAGACGATTATCTCGGGATTGCAAGATAACCAAACAAAACTTTTAGTGGATTTCTACTTATTTTATTAAATATCATCTCCACCAAACAGGACAAGCTTGCATCTGTTATAGTTTTGGAGAAAAATGTGTTCATTTCATGTATGCGCGAAATGCCTTAAAAATGGCTTTAAAATGGATTTGGAGCATGGAGACGATTATCTCGGGATTGCAAGATAACCAAACAAAACTTTTAGTGGTTTTCTACTTATTTTATTAAATATCATCTCCACCAAACAGGACAAGCTTGCATGTGTTATAGTTTTGGAGAAAAATGTGTTCATTTCATGTATGCGCAAAATGCCTTTGAAATGGCTTTAAAATGGATTTGGAGCATGGAGACGATTATCTCAGGATGGCAATATAAACAAACGAAACTTTTAGTAGATTTCTACTTATTTTATTAAATATTATCTCCACCAAACAGGACAAGCTTGCATCTGTTATAGTTTTGGAGAAAAATGTGTTCATTTCATGTATGCGCGAAATGCCTTAAAAATGGCTTTAAAATGGATTTGGAGCATGGAGACGATTATCTCGGGATTGCAATATAACCAAACAAAACTTTTAGTGGATTTCTACTTATTTTATTAAATATCATCTCCACCAAACAGGACAAGCTTGCATCTGTTATAGTTTTGGAGAAAAATGTGTTCATTTCATGTATGCGCGAAATGCCTTAAAAATGGCTTTAAAATGGATTTGGAGCATGGAGACGATTATCTCGGGATTGCAAGATAACCAAACAAAACTTTTAGTGGATTTCTACTTATTTTATTAAATATCATCTCCACCAAACAGGACAAGCTTGCATCTGTTATAGTTTTGGAGAAAAATGTGTTCATTTCATGTATGCGCGAAATGCCTTAAAAATGGCTTTAAAATGGATTTGGAGCATGGAGACGATTATCTCGGGATTGCAATATAACCAAACAAAACTTTTAGTGGATTTCTACTTATTTTATTAAATATCATCTCCACCAAACAGGACAAGCTTGCATGTGTTATAGTTTTGGAGAAAAATGTGTTCATTTCATGTATGCGCAAAATGCCTTTGAAATGGCTTTAAAATGGATTTGGAGCATGGAGACGATTATCTCGGGATTGCAAGATAACCAAACAAAACTTTTAGTGGATTTCTACTTATTTTATTAAATATCATCTCCACCAAACAGGACAAGCTTGCATCTGTTATAGTTTTGGAGAAAAATGTGTTCATTTCATGTATGCGCGAAATGCCTTAAAAATGGCTTTAAAATGGATTTGGAGCATGGAGACGATTATCTCGGGATTGCAAGATAACCAAACAAAACTTTTAGTGGTTTTCTACTTATTTTATTAAATATCATCTCCACCAAACAGGACAAGCTTGCATGTGTTATAGTTTTGGAGAAAAATGTGTTCATTTCATGTATGCGCAAAATGCCTTTGAAATGGCTTTAAAATGGATTTGGAGCATGGAGACGATTATCTCAGGATGGCAATATAAACAAACGAAACTTTTAGTAGATTTCTACTTATTTTATTAAATATTATCTCCACCAAACAGGACAAGCTTGCATCTGTTATAGTTTTGGAGAAAAATGTGTTCATTTCATGTATGCGCGAAATGCCTTAAAAATGGCTTTAAAATGGATTTGGAGCATGGAGACGATTATCTCGGGATTGCAATATAACCAAACAAAACTTTTAGTGGATTTCTACTTATTTTATTAAATATCATCTCCACCAAACAGGACATGCTTGCATCTGTTATAGTTTTGGAGAAAAATGTGTTCATTTCATGTATGCGCGAAATGCCTTAAAAATGGCTTTAAAATGGATTTGGAGCATGGAGACGATTATCTCGGGATTGCAAGATAACCAAACAAAACTTTTAGTGGATTTCTACTTATTTTATTAAATATCATCTCCACCAAACAGGACAAGCTTGCATCTGTTATAGTTTTGGAGAAAAATGTGTTCATTTCATGTATGCGCGAAATGCCTTAAAAATGGCTTTAAAATGGATTTGGAGCATGGAGACGATTATCTCGGGATTGCAATATAACCAAACAAAACTTTTAGTGGATTTCTACTTATTTTATTAAATATCATCTCCACCAAACAGGACAAGCTTGCATCTGTTATAGTTTTGGAGAAAAATGTGTTCATTTCATGTATGCGCGAAATGCCTTAAAAATGGCTTTAAAATGGATTTGGAGCATGGAGACGATTATCTCGGGATTGTAAGATAACCAAACAAAACTTTTAGTGGATTTCTACTTATTTTATTAAATATCATCTCCACCAAACAGGACAAGCTTGCATCTGTTATAGTTTTGGAGAAAAATGTGTTCATTTCATGTATGCGCGAAATGCCTTAAAAATGGCTTTAAAATGGATTTGGAGCATGGAGACGATTATCTCGGGATTGCAAGATAACCAAACAAAACTTTTAGTGGATTTCTACTTATTTTATTAAATATCATCTCCACCAAACAGGACAAGCTTGCATCTGTTATAGTTTTGGAGAAAAATGTGTTCATTTCATGTATGCGCGAAATGCCTTAAAAATGGCTTTAAAATGGATTTGGAGCATGGAGACGATTATCTCGGGATTGCAAGATAACCAAACAAAACTTTTAGTGGTTTTCTACTTATTTTATTAAATATCATCTCCACCAAACAGGACAAGCTTGCATGTGTTAAAGTTTTGGAGAAAAATGTGTTCATTTCATGTATGCGCAAAATGCCTTTGAAATGGCTTTAAAATGGATTTGGAGCATGGAGACGATTATCTCAGGATAACAATATAAACAAACGAAACTTTTAGTAGATTTCTACTTATTTTATTAAATATTATCTCCACCAAACAGGACAAGCTTGCATCTGTTATAGTTTTGGAGAAAAATGTGTTCATTTCATGTATGCGCGAAATGCCTTAAAAATGGCTTTAAAATGGATTTGGAGCATGGAGACGATTATCTCGGGATTGCAATATAACCAAACAAAACTTTTAGTGGATTTCTACTTATTTTATTAAATATCATCTCCACCAAACAGGACAAGCTTGCATCTGTTATAGTTTTGGAGAAAAATGTGTTCATTTCATGTATGCGCGAAATGCCTTAAAAATGGCTTTAAAATGGATTTGGAGCATGGAGACGATTATCTCGGGATTGCAAGATAACCAAACAAAACTTTTAGTGGATTTCTACTTATTTTATTAAATATCATCTCCACCAAACAGGACAAGCTTGCATCTGTTATAGTTTTGGAGAAAAATGTGTTCATTTCATGTATGCGCGAAATGCCTTAAAAATGGCTTTAAAATGGATTTGGAGCATGGAGACGATTATCTCGGGATTGCAAGATAACCAAACAAAACTTTTAGTGGATTTCTACTTATTTTATTAAATATCATCTCCACCAAACAGGACAAGCTTGCATCTGTTATAGTTTTGGAGAAAAATGTGTTCATTTCATGTATGCGCGAAATGCCTTAAAAATGGCTTTAAAATGGATTTGGAGCATGGAGACGATTATCTCGGGATTGCAAGATAACCAAACAAAACTTTTAGTGGATTTCTACTTATTTTATTAAATATCATCTCCACCAAACAGGACAAGCTTGCATCTGTTATAGTTTTGGAGAAAAATGTGTTCATTTCATGTATGCGCGAAATGCCTTAAAAATGGCTTTAAAATGGATTTGGAGCATGGAGACGATTATCTCGGGATTGCAAGATAACCAAACAAAACTTTTAGTGGATTTCTACTTATTTTATTAAATATCATCTCCACCAAACAGGACAAGCTTGCATCTGTTATAGTTTTGGAGAAAAATGTGTTCATTTCATGTATGCGCGAAATGCCTTAAAAATGGCTTTAAAATGGATTTGGAGCATGGAGACGATTATCTCGGGATTGCAAGATAACCAAACAAAACTTTTAGTGGATTTCTACTTATTTTATTAAATATCATCTCCACCAAACAGGACAAGCTTGCATCTGTTATAGTTTTGGAGAAAAATGTGTTCATTTCATGTATGCGCGAAATGCCTTAAAAATTGCTTTAAAATGGATTTGGAGCATGGAGACGATTATCTCGGAATTGCAATATAACCAAACAAAACTTTTAGTGGATTTCTACTTATTTTATTAAATATCATCTCCACCAAACAGGACAAGCTTGCATCTGTTATAGTTTTGGAGAAAAATGTGTTCATTTCATGTATGCGCGAAATGCCTTAAAAATGGCTTTAAAATGGATTTGGAGCATGGAGACGATTATCTCGGGATTGCAAGATAACCAAACAAAACTTTTAGTGGATTTCTACTTATTTTATTAAATACCATCTCCACCAAACAGGACAAGCTTGCATCTGTTATAGTTTTGGAGAAAAATGTGTTCATTTCATGTATGCGCGAAATGCCTTAAAAATGGCTTTAAAATGGATTTGGAGCATGGAGACGATTATCTCGGGATTGCAAGATAACCAAACAAAACTTTTAGTGGATTTCTACTTATTTTATTAAATATCATCTCCACCAAACAGGACAAGCTTGCATCTGTTATAGTTTTGGAGAAAAATGTGTTCATTTCATGTATGCGCGAAATGCCTTAAAAATGGCTTTAAAATGGATTTGGAGCATGGAGACGATTATCTCGGGATTGCAATATAACCAAACAAAACTTTTAGTGGATTTCTACTTATTTTATTAAATATCATCTCCACCAAACAGGACAAGCTTGCATCTGTTATAGTTTTGGAGAAAAATGTGTTCATTTCATGTATGCGCGAAATGCCTTAAAAATGGCTTTAAAATGGATTTGGAGCATGGAGACGATTATCTCGGGATTGTAAGATAACCAAACAAAACTTTTAGTGGATTTCTACTTATTTTATTAAATATCATCTCCACCAAACAGGACAAGCTTGCATCTGTTATAGTTTTGGAGAAAAATGTGTTCATTTCATGTATGCGCGAAATGCCTTAAAAATGGCTTTAAAATGGATTTGGAGCATGGAGACGATTATCTCGGGATTGCAAGATAACCAAACAAAACTTTTAGTGGATTTCTACTTATTTTATTAAATATCATCTCCACCAAACAGGACAAGCTTGCATGTGTTATAGTTTTGGAGAAAAATGTGTTCATTTCATGTATGCGCAAAATGCCTTTGAAATGGCTTTAAAATGGATTTGGAGCATGGAGACGATTATCTCGGGATTGCAAGATAACCAAACAAAACTTTTAGTGGATTTCTACTTATTTTATTAAATATCATCTCCACCAAACAGGACAAGCTTGCATCTGTTATAGTTTTGGAGAAAAATGTGTTCATTTCATGTATGCGCGAAATGCCTTAAAAATGGCTTTAAAATGGATTTGGAGCATGGAGACGATTATCTCGGGATTGCAAGATAACCAAACAAAACTTTTAGTGGTTTTCTACTTATTTTATTAAATATCATCTCCACCAAACAGGACAAGCTTGCATGTGTTATAGTTTTGGAGAAAAATGTGTTCATTTCATGTATGCGCAAAATGCCTTTGAAATGGCTTTAAAATGGATTTGGAGCATGGAGACGATTATCTCAGGATGGCAATATAAACAAACGAAACTTTTAGTAGATTTCTACTTATTTTATTAAATATTATCTCCACCAAACAGGACAAGCTTGCATCTGTTATAGTTTTGGAGAAAAATGTGTTCATTTCATGTATGCGCGAAATGCCTTAAAAATGGCTTTAAAATGGATTTGGAGCATGGAGACGATTATCTCGGGATTGCAATATAACCAAACAAAACTTTTAGTGGATTTCTACTTATTTTATTAAATATCATCTCCACCAAACAGGACAAGCTTGCATCTGTTATAGTTTTGGAGAAAAATGTGTTCATTTCATGTATGCGCGAAATGCCTTAAAAATGGCTTTAAAATGGATTTGGAGCATGGAGACGATTATCTCGGGATTGTAAGATAACCAAACAAAACTTTTAGTGGATTTCTACTTATTTTATTAAATATCATCTCCAACAAACAGGACAAGCTTGCATCTGTTATAGTTTTGGAGAAAAATGTGTTCATTTAATGTATGCGCGAAATGCCTTAAAAATGGCTTTAAAATGGATTTGGAGCATGGAGACGATTATCTCGGGATTGCAATATAACCAAACAAAACTTTTAGTGGATTTCTACTTATTTTATTAAATATCATCTCCACCAAACAGGACAAGCTTGCATCTGTTATAGTTTTGGAGAAAAATGTGTTCATTTCATGTATGCGCGAAATGCCTTAAAAATGGCTTTAAAATGGATTTGGAGCATGGAGACGATTATCTCGGGATTGCAAGATAACCAAACAAAACTTTTAGTGGATTTCTACTTATTTTATTAAATATCATCTCCACCAAACAGGACAAGCTTGCATGTGTTATAGTTTTGGAGAAAAATGTGTTCATTTCATGTATGCGCAAAATGCCTTTGAAATGGCTTTAAAATGGATTTGGAGCATGGAGACGATTATCTCGGGATTGCAAGATAACCAAACAAAACTTTTAGTGGATTTCTACTTATTTTATTAAATATCATCTCCACCAAACAGGACAAGCTTGCATCTGTTATAGTTTTGGAGAAAAATGTGTTCATTTCATGTATGCGCGAAATGCCTTAAAAATGGCTTTAAAATGGATTTGGAGCATGGAGACGATTATCTCGGGATTGCAAGATAACCAAACAAAACTTTTAGTGGTTTTCTACTTATTTTATTAAATATCATCTCCACCAAACAGGACAAGCTTGCATGTGTTATAGTTTTGGAGAAAAATGTGTTCATTTCATGTATGCGCAAAATGCCTTTGAAATGGCTTTAAAATGGATTTGGAGCATGGAGACGATTATCTCAGGATGGCAATATAAACAAACGAAACTTTTAGTAGATTTCTACTTATTTTATTAAATATTATCTCCACCAAACAGGACAAGCTTGCATCTGTTATAGTTTTGGAGAAAAATGTGTTCATTTCATGTATGCGCGAAATGCCTTAAAAATGGCTTTAAAATGGATTTGGAGCATGGAGACGATTATCTCGGGATTGCAATATAACCAAACAAAACTTTTAGTGGATTTCTACTTATTTTATTAAATATCATCTCCACCAAACAGGACAAGCTTGCATCTGTTATAGTTTTGGAGAAAAATGTGTTCATTTCATGTATGCGCGAAATGCCTTAAAAATGGCTTTAAAATGGATTTGGAGCATGGAGACGATTATCTCGGGATTGCAAGATAACCAAACAAAACTTTTAGTGGATTTCTACTTATTTTATTAAATATCATCTCCACCAAACAGGACAAGCTTGCATCTGTTATAGTTTTGGAGAAAAATGTGTTCATTTCATGTATGCGCGAAATGCCTTAAAAATGGCTTTAAAATGGATTTGGAGCATGGAGACGATTATCTCGGGATTGCAAGATAACCAAACAAAACTTTTAGTGGATTTCTACTTATTTTATTAAATATCATCTCCATCAAACAGGACAAGCTTGCATCTGTTATAGTTTTGGAGAAAAATGTGTTCATTTCATGTATGCGCGAAATGCCTTAAAAATGGCTTTAAAATGGATTTGGAGCATGGAGACGATTATCTCGGGATTGCAAGATAACCAAACAAAACTTTTAGTGGATTTCTACTTATTTTATTAAATATCATCTCCACCAAACAGGACAAGCTTGCATCTGTTATAGTTTTGGAGAAAAATGTGTTCATTTCATGTATGCGCGAAATGCCTTAAAAATGGCTTTAAAATGGATTTGGAGCATGGAGACGATTATCTCGGGATTGCAATATATGCAAACAAAACTTTTAGTGGATTTCTACTTATTTTATTAAATATCATCTCCACCAAACAGGACAAGCTTGCATCTGTTATAGTTTTGGAGAAAAATGTGTTCATTTCATGTATGCGCGAAATGCCTTAAAAATGGCTTTAAAATGGATTTGGAGCATGGAGACGATTATCTCGGGATTGCAAGATAACCAAACAAAACTTTTAGTGGATTTCTACTTATTTTATTAAATATCATCTCCACCAAACAGGACAAGCTTGCATGTGTTATAGTTTTGGAGAAAAATGTGTTCATTTCATGTATGCGCAAAATGCCTTTGAAATGGCTTTAAAATGGATTTGGAGCATGGAGACGATTATCTCGGGATTGCAAGATAACCAAACAAAACTTTTAGTGGATTTCTACTTATTTTATTAAATATCATCTCCACCAAACAGGACAAGCTTGCATCTGTTATAGTTTTGGAGAAAAATGTGTTCATTTCATGTATGCGCGAAATGCCTTAAAAATGGCTTTAAAATGGATTTGGAGCATGGAGACGATTATCTCGGGATTGCAAGATAACCAAACAAAACTTTTAGTGGATTTCTACTTATTTTATTAAATATCATCTCCACCAAACAGGACAAGCTTGCATGTGTTATAGTTTTGGAGAAAAATGTGTTCATTTCATGTATGCGCAAAATGCCTTTGAAATGGCTTTAAAATGGATTTGGAGCATGGAGACGATTATCTCAGGATGGCAATATAAACAAACGAAACTTTTAGTAGATTTCTACTTATTTTATTAAATATTATCTCCACCAAACAGGACAAGCTTGCATCTGTTATAGTTTTGGAGAAAAATGTGTTCATTTCATGTATGCGCGAAATGCCTTAAAAATGGCTTTAAAATGGATTTGGAGCATGGAGACGATTATCTCGGGATTGCAATATAACCAAACAAAACTTTTAGTGGATTTCTACTTATTTTATTAAATATCATCTCCACCAAACAGGACAAGCTTGCATCTGTTATAGTTTTGGAGAAAAATGTGTTCATTTCATGTATGCGCGAAATGCCTTAAAAATGGCTTTAAAATGGATTTGGAGCATGGAGACGATTATCTCGGGATTGCAAGATAACCAAACAAAACTTTTAGTGGATTTCTACTTATTTTATTAAATATCATCTCCACCAAACAGGACAAGCTTGCATCTGTTATAGTTTTGGAGAAAAATGTGTTCATTTCATGTATGCGCGAAATGCCTTAAAAATGGCTTTAAAATGGATTTGGAGCATGGAGACGATTATCTCGGGATTGCAAGATAACCAAACAAAACTTTTAGTGGATTTCTACTTATTTTATTAAATATCATCTCCACCAAACAGGACAAGCTTGCATCTGTTATAGTTTTGGAGAAAAATGTGTTCATTTCATGTATGCGCGAAATGCCTTAAAAATGGCTTTAAAATGGATTTGGAGCATGGAGACGATTATCTCGGGATTGCAAGATAACCAAACAAAACTTTTAGTGGATTTCTACTTATTTTATTAAATATCATCTCCACCAAACAGGACAAGCTTGCATCTGTTATAGTTTTGGAGAAAAATGTGTTCATTTCATGTATGCGCGAAATGCCTTAAAAATGGCTTTAAAATGGATTTGGAGCATGGAGACGATTATCTCGGGATTGCAAGATAACCAAACAAAACTTTTAGTGGATTTCTACTTATTTTATTAAATATCATCTCCACCAAACAGGACAAGCTTGCATCTGTTATAGTTTTGGAGAAAAATGTGTTCATTTCATGTATGCGCGAAATGCCTTAAAAATGGCTTTAAAATGGATTTGGAGCATGGAGACGATTATCTCGGGATTGCAAGATAACCAAACAAAACTTTTAGTGGATTTCTACTTATTTTATTAAATATCATCTCCACCAAACAGGACAAGCTTGCATCTGTTATAGTTTTGGAGAAAAATGTGTTCATTTCATGTATGCGCGAAATGCCTTAAAAATGGCTTTAAAATGGATTTGGAGCATGGAGACGATTATCTCGGGATTGCAAGATAACCAAACAAAACTTTTAGTGGATTTCTACTTATTTTATTAAATATCATCTCCACCAAACAGGACAAGCTTGCATCTGTTATAGTTTTGGAGAAAAATGTGTTCATTTCATGTATGCGCGAAATGCCTTAAAAATGGCTTTAAAATGGATTTGGAGCATGGAGACGATTATCTCGGGATTGCAATATAACCAAACAAAACTTTTAGTGGATTTCTACTTATTTTATTAAATATCATCTCCACCAAACAGGACAAGCTTGCATCTGTTATAGTTTTGGAGAAAAATGTGTTCATTTCATGTATGCGCGAAATGCCTTAAAAATGGCTTTAAAATGGATTTGGAGCATGGAGACGATTATCTCGGGATTGCAAGATAACCAAACAAAACTTTTAGTGGATTTCTACTTATTTTATTAAATATCATCTCCACCAAACAGGACAAGCTTGCATCTGTTATAGTTTTGGAGAAAAATGTGTTCATTTCATGTATGCGCGAAATGCCTTAAAAATGGCTTTAAAATGGATTTGGAGCATGGAGACGATTATCTCGGGATTGCAAGATAACCAAACAAAACTTTTAGTGGATTTCTACTTATTTTATTAAATATCATCTCCACCAAACAGGACAAGCTTGCATGTGTTATAGTTTTGGAGAAAAATGTGTTCATTTCATGTATGCGCAAAATGCCTTTGAAATGGCTTTAAAATGGATTTGGAGCATGGAGACGATTATCTCGGGATTGCAAGATAACCAAACAAAACTTTTAGTGGATTTCTACTTATTTTATTAAATATCATCTCCACCAAACAGGACAAGCTTGCATCTGTTATAGTTTTGGAGAAAAATGTGTTCATTTCATGTATGCGCGAAATGCCTTAAAAATGGCTTTAAAATGGATTTGGAGCATGGAGACGATTATCTCGGGATTGCAAGATAACCAAACAAAACTTTTAGTGGTTTTCTACTTATTTTATTAAATATCATATCATCTCCACCAAACAGGACAAGCTTGCATGTGTTATAGTTTTGGAGAAAAATGTGTTCATTTCATGTATGCGCAAAATGCCTTTGAAATGGCTTTAAAATGGATTTGGAGCATGGAGACGATTATCTCAGGATGGCAATATAAACAAACGAAACTTTTAGTAGATTTCTACTTATTTTATTAAATATTATCTCCACCAAACAGGACAAGCTTGCATCTGTTATAGTTTTGGAGAAAAATGTGTTCATTTTATGTATGCGCGAAATGCCTTAAAAATGGCTTTAAAATGGATTTGGAGCATGGAGACGATTATCTCGGGATTGCAATATAACCAAACAAAACTTTTAGTGGATTTCTACTTATTTTATTAAATATCATCTCCACCAAACAGGACAAGCTTGCATCTGTTATAGTTTTGGAGAAAAATGTGTTCATTTCATGTATGCGCGAAATGCCTTAAAAATGGCTTTAAAATGGATTTGGAGCATGGAGACGATTATCTCGGGATTGCAAGATAACCAAACAAAACTTTTAGTGGATTTCTACTTATTTTATTAAATATCATCTCCACCAAACAGGACAAGCTTGCATCTGTTATAGTTTTGGAGAAAAATGTGTTCATTTCATGTATGCGCGAAATGCCTTAAAAATGGCTTTAAAATGGATTTGGAGCATGGAGACGATTATCTCGGGATTGCAAGATAACCAAACAAAACTTTTAGTGGATTTCTACTTATTTTATTAAATATCATCTCCACCAAACAGGACAAGCTTGCATCTGTTATAGTTTTGGAGAAAAATGTGTTCATTTCATGTATGCGCGAAATGCCTTAAAAATGGCTTTAAAATGGATTTGGAGCATGGAGACGATTATCTCGGGATTGCAAGATAACCAAACAAAACTTTTAGTGGATTTCTACTTATTTTATTAAATATCATCTCCACCAAACAGGACAAGCTTGCATCTGTTATAGTTTTGGAGAAAAATGTGTTCATTTCATGTATGCGCGAAATGCCTTAAAAATGGCTTTAAAATGGATTTGGAGCATGGAGACGATTATCTCGGGATTGCAATATAACCAAACAAAACTTTTAGTGGATTTCTACTTATTTTATTAAATATCATCTCCACCAAACAGGACAAGCTTGCATCTGTTATAGTTTTGGAGAAAAATGTGTTCATTTCATGTATGCGCGAAATGCCTTAAAAATGGCTTTAAAATGGATTTGGAGCATGGAGACGATTATCTCGGGATTGCAAGATAACCAAACAAAACTTTTAGTGGATTTCTACTTATTTTATTAAATATCATCTCCACCAAACAGGACAAGCTTGCATCTGTTATAGTTTTGGAGAAAAATGTGTTCATTTCATGTATGCGCGAAATGCCTTAAAAATGGCTTTAAAATGGATTTGGAGCATGGAGACGATTATCTCGGGATTGCAAGATAACCAAACAAAACTTTTAGTGGATTTCTACTTATTTTATTAAATATCATCTCCACCAAACAGGACAAGCTTGCATCTGTTATAGTTTTGGAGAAAAATGTGTTCATTTCATGTATGCGCGAAATGCCTTAAAAATGGCTTTAAAATGGATTTGGAGCATGGAGACGATTATCTCGGGATTGCAATATAACCAAACAAAACTTTTAGTGGATTTCTACTTATTTTATTAAATATCATCTCCACCAAACAGGACAAGCTTGCATCTGTTATAGTTTTGGAGAAAAATGTGTTCATTTCATGTATGCGCGAAATGCCTTAAAAATGGCTTTAAAATGGATTTGGAGCATGGAGACGATTATCTCGGGATTGCAAGATAACCAAACAAAACTTTTAGTGGATTTCTACTTATTTTATTAAATATCATCTCCACCAAACAGGACAAGCTTGCATCTGTTATAGTTTTGGAGAAAAATGTGTTCATTTCATGTATGCGCGAAATGCCTTAAAAATGGCTTTAAAATGGATTTGGAGCATGGAGACGATTATCTCGGGATTGCAAGATAACCAAACAAAACTTTTAGTGGATTTCTACTTATTTTATTAAATATCATCTCCACCAAACAGGACAAGCTTGCATGTGTTATAGTTTTGGAGAAAAATGTGTTCATTTCATGTATGCGCAAAATGCCTTTGAAATGGCTTTAAAATGGATTTGGAGCATGGAGACGATTATCTCGGGATTGCAAGATAACCAAACAAAACTTTTAGTGGATTTCTACTTATTTTATTAAATATCATCTCCACCAAACAGGACAAGCTTGCATCTGTTATAGTTTTGGAGAAAAATGTGTTCATTTCATGTATGCGCGAAATGCCTTAAAAATGGCTTTAAAATGGATTTGGAGCATGGAGACGATTATCTCGGGATTGCAAGATAACCAAACAAAACTTTTAGTGGTTTTCTACTTATTTTATTAAATATCATATCATCTCCACCAAACAGGACAAGCTTGCATGTGTTATAGTTTTGGAGAAAAATGTGTTCATTTCATGTATGCGCAAAATGCCTTTGAAATGGCTTTAAAATGGATTTGGAGCATGGAGACGATTATCTCAGGATGGCAATATAAACAAACGAAACTTTTAGTAGATTTCTACTTATTTTATTAAATATTATCTCCACCAAACAGGACAAGCTTGCATCTGTTATAGTTTTGGAGAAAAATGTGTTCATTTTATGTATGCGCGAAATGCCTTAAAAATGGCTTTAAAATGGATTTGGAGCATGGAGACGATTATCTCGGGATTGCAATATAACCAAACAAAACTTTTAGTGGATTTCTACTTATTTTATTAAATATCATCTCCACCAAACAGGACAAGCTTGCATCTGTTATAGTTTTGGAGAAAAATGTGTTCATTTCATGTATGCGCGAAATGCCTTAAAAATGGCTTTAAAATGGATTTGGAGCATGGAGACGATTATCTCGGGATTGCAAGATAACCAAACAAAACTTTTAGTGGATTTCTACTTATTTTATTAAATATCATCTCCACCAAACAGGACAAGCTTGCATCTGTTATAGTTTTGGAGAAAAATGTGTTCATTTCATGTATGCGCGAAATGCCTTAAAAATGGCTTTAAAATGGATTTGGAGCATGGAGACGATTATCTCGGGATTGCAAGATAACCAAACAAAACTTTTAGTGGATTTCTACTTATTTTATTAAATATCATCTCCACCAAACAGGACAAGCTTGCATCTGTTATAGTTTTGGAGAAACATGTGTTCATTTCATGTATGCGCGAAATGCCTTAAAAATGGCTTTAAAATGGATTTGGAGCATGGAGACGATTATCTCGGGATTGCAAGATAACCAAACAAAACTTTTAGTGGATTTCTACTTATTTTATTAAATATCATCTCCACCAAACAGGACAAGCTTGCATCTGTTATAGTTTTGGAGAAAAATGTGTTCATTTCATGTATGCGCGAAATGCCTTAAAAATGGCTTTAAAATGGATTTGGAGCATGGAGACGATTATCTCGGGATTGCAATATAACCAAACAAAACTTTTAGTGGATTTCTACTTATTTTATTAAATATCATCTCCACCAAACAGGACAAGCTTGCATCTGTTATAGTTTTGGAGAAAAATGTGTTCATTTCATGTATGCGCGAAATGCCTTAAAAATGGCTTTAAAATGGATTTGGAGCATGGAGACGATTATCTCGGGATTGCAAGATAACCAAACAAAACTTTTAGTGGATTTCTACTTATTTTATTAAATATCATCTCCACCAAACAGGACAAGCTTGCATCTGTTATAGTTTTGGAGAAAAATGTGTTCATTTCATGTATGCGCGAAATGCCTTAAAAATGGCTTTAAAATGGATTTGGAGCATGGAGACGATTATCTCGGGATTGCAAGATAACCAAACAAAACTTTTAGTGGTTTTCTACTTATTTTATTAAATATCATCTCCACCAAACAGGACAAGCTTGCATGTGTTATAGTTTTGGAGAAAAATGTGTTCATTTCATGTATGCGCAAAATGCCTTTGAAATGGCTTTAAAATGGATTTGGAGCATGGAGACGATTATCTCAGGATGGCAATATAAACAAACGAAACTTTTAGTAGATTTCTACTTATTTTATTAAATATTATCTCCACCAAACAGGACAAGCTTGCATCTGTTATAGTTTTGGAGAAAAATGTGTTCATTTCATGTATGCGCGAAATGCCTTAAAAATGGCTTTAAAATGGATTTGGAGCATGGAGACGATTATCTCGGGATTGCAATATAACCAAACAAAACTTTTAGTGGATTTCTACTTATTTTATGAAATATCATCTCCACCAAACAGGACAAGCTTGCATCTGTTATAGTTTTGGAGAAAAATGTGTCCATTTCATGTATGCGCGAAATGCCTTAAAAATGGCTTTAAAATGGATTTGGAGCATGGAGACGATTATCTCGGGATTGCAAGATAACCAAACAAAACTTTTAGTGGATTTCTACTTATTTTATTAAATATCATCTCCACCAAACAGGACAAGCTTGCATCTGTTATAGTTTTGGAGAAAAATGTGTTCATTTCATGTATGCGCGAAATGCCTTAAAAATGGCTTTAAAATGGATTTGGAGCATGGAGACGATTATCTCGGGATTGCAAGATAACCAAACAAAACTTTTAGTGGATTTCTACTTATTTTATTAAATATCATCTCCACCAAACAGGACAAGCTTGCATCTGTTATAGTTTTGGAGAAAAATGTGTTCATTTCATGTATGCGCGAAATGCCTTAAAAATGGCTTTAAAATGGATTTGGAGCATGGAGACGATTATCTCGGGATTGCAAGATAACCAAACAAAACTTTTAGTGGATTTCTACTTATTTTATTAAATATCATCTCCACCAAACAGGACAAGCTTGCATCTGTTATAGTTTTGGAGAAAAATGTGTTCATTTCATGTATGCGCGAAATGCCTTAAAAATGGCTTTAAAATGGATTTGGAGCATGGAGACGATTATCTCGGGATTGCAATATAACCAAACAAAACTTTTAGTGGATTTCTACTTATTTTATTAAATATCATCTCCACCAAACAGGACAAGCTTGCATCTGTTATAGTTTTGGAGAAAAATGTGTTCATTTCATGTATGCGCGAAATGCCTTAAAAATGGCTTTAAAATGGATTTGGAGCATGGAGACGATTATCTCGGGATTGCAAGATAACCAAACAAAACTTTTAGTGGATTTCTACTTATTTTATTAAATATCATCTCCACCAAACAGGACAAGCTTGCATCTGTTATAGTTTTGGAGAAAAATGTGTTCATTTCATGTATGCGCGAAATGCCTTAAAAATGGCTTTAAAATGGATTTGGAGCATGGAGACGATTATCTCGGGATTGCAAGATAACCAAACAAAACTTTTAGTGGATTTCTACTTATTTTATTAAATATCATCTCCACCAAACAGGACAAGCTTGCATCTGTTATAGTTTTGGAGAAAAATGTGTTCATTTCATGTATGCGCGAAATGCCTTAAAAATGGCTTTAAAATGGATTTGGAGCATGGAGACGATTATCTCGGGATTGCAATATAACCAAACAAAACTTTTAGTGGATTTCTACTTATTTTATTAAATATCATCTCCACCAAACAGGACAAGCTTGCATCTGTTATAGTTTTGGAGAAAAATGTGTTCATTTCATGTATGCGCGAAATGCCTTAAAAATGGCTTTAAAATGGATTTGGAGCATGGAGACGATTATCTCGGGATTGCAAGATAACCAAACAAAACTTTTAGTGGATTTCTACTTATTTTATTAAATATCATCTCCACCAAACAGGACAAGCTTGCATCTGTTATAGTTTTGGAGAAAAATGTGTTCATTTCATGTATGCGCGAAATGCCTTAAAAATGGCTTTAAAATGGATTTGGAGCATGGAGACGATTATCTCGGGATTGCAAGATAACCAAACAAAACTTTTAGTGGATTTCTACTTATTTTATTAAATATCATCTCCACCAAACAGGACAAGCTTGCATCTGTTATAGTTTTGGAGAAAAATGTGTTCATTTCATGTATGCGCGAAATGCCTTAAAAATGGCTTTAAAATGGATTTGGAGCATGGAGACGATTATCTCGGGATTGCAAGATAACCAAACAAAACTTTTAGTGGATTTCTACTTATTTTATTAAATATCATCTCCACCAAACAGGACAAGCTTGCATCTGTTATAGTTTTGGAGAAAAATGTGTTCATTTCATGTATGCGCGAAATGCCTTAAAAATGGCTTTAAAATGGATTTGGAGCATGGAGACGATTATCTCGGGATTGCAATATAACCAAACAAAACTTTTAGTGGATTTCTACTTATTTTATTAAATATCATCTCCACCAAACAGGACAAGCTTGCATCTGTTATAGTTTTGGAGAAAAATGTGTTCATTTCATGTATGCGCGAAATGCCTTAAAAATGGCTTTAAAATGGATTTGGAGCATGGAGACGATTATCTCGGGATTGCAAGATAACCAAACAAAACTTTTAGTGGATTTCTACTTATTTTATTAAATATCATCTCCACCAAACAGGACAAGCTTGCATCTGTTATAGTTTTGGAGAAAAATGTGTTCATTTCATGTATGCGCGAAATGCCTTAAAAATGGCTTTAAAATGGATTTGGAGCATGGAGACGATTATCTCGGGATTGCAAGATAACCAAACAAAACTTTTAGTGGATTTCTACTTATTTTATTAAATATCATCTCCACCAAACAGGACAAGCTTGCATCTGTTATAGTTTTGGAGAAAAATGTGTTCATTTCATGTATGCGCGAAATGCCTTAAAAATGGCTTTAAAATGGATTTGGAGCATGGAGACGATTATCTCGGGATTGCAAGATAACCAAACAAAACTTTTAGTGGATTTCTACTTATTTTATTAAATATCATCTCCACCAAACAGGACAAGCTTGCATCTGTTATAGTTTTGGAGAAAAATGTGTTCATTTCATGTATGCGCGAAATGCCTTAAAAATGGCTTTAAAATGGATTTGGAGCATGGAGACGATTATCTCGGGATTGCAATATAACCAAACAAAACTTTTAGTGGATTTCTACTTATTTTATTAAATATCATCTCCACCAAACAGGACAAGCTTGCATCTGTTATAGTTTTGGAGAAAAATGTGTTCATTTCATGTATGCGCGAAATGCCTTAAAAATGGCTTTAAAATGGATTTGGAGCATGGAGACGATTATCTCGGGATTGCAAGATAACCAAACAAAACTTTTAGTGGATTTCTACTTATTTTATTAAATATCATCTCCACCAAACAGGACAAGCTTGCATCTGTTATAGTTTTGGAGAAAAATGTGTTCATTTCATGTATGCGCGAAATGCCTTAAAAATGGCTTTAAAATGGATTTGGAGCATGGAGACGATTATCTCGGGATTGCAAGATAACCAAACAAAACTTTTAGTGGATTTCTACTTATTTTATTAAATATCATCTCCACCAAACAGGACAAGCTTGCATCTGTTATAGTTTTGGAGAAAAATGTGTTCATTTCATGTATGCGCGAAATGCCTTAAAAATGGCTTTAAAATGGATTTGGAGCATGGAGACGATTATCTCGGGATTGCAAGATAACCAAACAAAACTTTTAGTGGATTTCTACTTATTTTATTAAATATCATCTCCACCAAACAGGACAAGCTTGCATCTGTTATAGTTTTGGAGAAAAATGTGTTCATTTCATGTATGCGCGAAATGCCTTAAAAATGGCTTTAAAATGGATTTGGAGCATGGAGACGATTATCTCGGGATTGCAAGATAACCAAACAAAACTTTTAGTGGATTTCTACTTATTTTATTAAATATCATCTCCACCAAACAGGACAAGCTTGCATCTGTTATAGTTTTGGAGAAAAATGTGTTCATTTCATGTATGCGCGAAATGCCTTAAAAATGGCTTTAAAATGGATTTGGAGCATGGAGACGATTATCTCGGGATTGCAAGATAACCAAACAAAACTTTTAGTGGATTTCTACTTATTTTATTAAATATCATCTCCACCAAACAGGACAAGCTTGCATCTGTTATAGTTTTGGAGAAAAATGTGTTCATTTCATGTATGCGCGAAATGCCTTAAAAATGGCTTTAAAATGGATTTGGAGCATGGAGACGATTATCTCGGGATTGCAAGATAACCAAACAAAACTTTTAGTGGATTTCTACTTATTTTATTAAATATCATCTCCACCAAACAGGACAAGCTTGCATCTGTTATAGTTTTGGAGAAAAATGTGTTCATTTCATGTATGCGCGAAATGCCTTAAAAATGGCTTTAAAATGGATTTGGAGCATGGAGACGATTATCTCGGGATTGCAATATAACCAAACAAAACTTTTAGTGGATTTCTACTTATTTTATTAAATATCATCTCCACCAAACAGGACAAGCTTGCATCTGTTATAGTTTTGGAGAAAAATGTGTTCATTTCATGTATGCGCGAAATGCCTTAAAAATGGCTTTAAAATGGATTTGGAGCATGGAGACGATTATCTCGGGATTGCAAGATAACCAAACAAAACTTTTAGTGGATTTCTACTTATTTTATTAAATATCATCTCCACCAAACAGGACAAGCTTGCATCTGTTATAGTTTTGGAGAAAAATGTGTTCATTTCATGTATGCGCGAAATGCCTTAAAAATGGCTTTAAAATGGATTTGGAGCATGGAGACGATTATCTCGGGATTGCAAGATAACCAAACAAAACTTTTAGTGGATTTCTACTTATTTTATTAAATATCATCTCCACCAAACAGGACAAGCTTGCATCTGTTATAGTTTTGGAGAAAAATGTGTTCATTTCATGTATGCGCGAAATGCCTTAAAAATGGCTTTAAAATGGATTTGGAGCATGGAGACGATTATCTCGGGATTGCAAGATAACCAAACAAAACTTTTAGTGGATTTCTACTTATTTTATTAAATATCATCTCCACCAAACAGGACAAGCTTGCATCTGTTATAGTTTTGGAGAAAAATGTGTTCATTTCATGTATGCGCGAAATGCCTTAAAAATGGCTTTAAAATGGATTTGGAGCATGGAGACGATTATCTCGGGATTGGCAAGATAACCAAACAAAACTTTTAGTGGATTTCTACTTATTTTATTAAATATCATCTCCACCAAACAGGACAAGCTTGCATCTGTTATAGTTTTGGAGAAAAATGTGTTCATTTCATGTATGCGCGAAATGCCTTAAAAATGGCTTTAAAATGGATTTGGAGCATGGAGACGATTATCTCGGGATTGCAAGATAACCAAACAAAACTTTTAGTGGATTTCTACTTATTTTATTAAATATCATCTCCACCAAACAGGACAAGCTTGCATCTGTTATAGTTTTGGAGAAAAATGTGTTCATTTCATGTATGCGCGAAATGCCTTAAAAATGGCTTTAAAATGGATTTGGAGCATGGAGACGATTATCTCGGGATTGCAAGATAACCAAACAAAACTTTTAGTGGATTTCTACTTATTTTATTAAATATCATCTCCACCAAACAGGACAAGCTTGCATCTGTTATAGTTTTGGAGAAAAATGTGTTCATTTCATGTATGCGCGAAATGCCTTAAAAATGGCTTTAAAATGGATTTGGAGCATGGAGACGATTATCTCGGGATTGCAAGATAACCAAACAAAACTTTTAGTGGATTTCTACTTATTTTATTAAATATCATCTCCACCAAACAGGACAAGCTTGCATCTGTTATAGTTTTGGAGAAAAATGTGTTCATTTCATGTATGCGCGAAATGCCTTAAAAATGGCTTTAAAATGGATTTGGAGCATGGAGACGATTATCTCGGGATTGCAAGATAACCAAACAAAACTTTTAGTGGATTTCTACTTATTTTATTAAATATCATCTCCACCAAACAGGACAAGCTTGCATCTGTTATAGTTTTGGAGAAAAATGTGTTCATTTCATGTATGCGCGAAATGCCTTAAAAATGGCTTTAAAATGGATTTGGAGCATGGAGACGATTATCTCGGGATTGCAAGATAACCAAACAAAACTTTTAGTGGATTTCTACTTATTTTATTAAATATCATCTCCACCAAACAGGACAAGCTTGCATCTGTTATAGTTTTGGAGAAAAATGTGTTTCATTTCATGTATGCGCGAAATGCCTTAAAAATGGCTTTAAAATGGATTTGGAGCATGGAGACGATTATCTCGGGATTGCAATATAACCAAACAAAACTTTTAGTGGATTTCTACTTATTTTATTAAATATCATCTCCACCAAACAGGACAAGCTTGCATCTGTTATAGTTTTGGAGAAAAATGTGTTCATTTCATGTATGCGCGAAATGCCTTAAAAATGGCTTTAAAATGGATTTGGAGCATGGAGACGATTATCTCGGGATTGCAAGATAACCAAACAAAACTTTTAGTGGATTTCTACTTATTTTATTAAATATCATCTCCACCAAACAGGACAAGCTTGCATCTGTTATAGTTTTGGAGAAAAATGTGTTCATTTCATGTATGCGCGAAATGCCTTAAAAATGGCTTTAAAATGGATTTGGAGCATGGAGACGATTATCTCGGATTGCAAGATAACCAAACAAAACTTTTAGTGGATTTCTACTTATTTTATTAATATCATCTCCACCAAACAGGACAAGCTTGCATCTGTTATAGTTTTGGAGAAAAATGTGTTCATTTCATGTATGCGCGAAATGCCTTAAAAATGGCTTTAAAATGGATTTGGAGCATGGAGACGATTATCTCGGGATTGCAAGATAACCAAACAAAAGTTTTAGTGGATTTCTACTTATTTTATTAAATATCATCTCCACCAAACAGGACAAGCTTGCATCTGTTATAGTTTTGGAAAAAATGTGTTCATTTCATGTATGCGCGAAATGCCTTAAAAATGGCTTTAAAATGGATTTGGAGCATGGAGGACGATTATCTCGGGATTGCAAGATAACCAAACAAAACTTTTAGTGGATTTCTACTTATTTTATTAAATATCATCTCCACCAAACAGGACAAGCTTGCATCTGTTATAGTTTTGGAGAAAAATGTGTTCATTTCATGTATGCGCGAAATGCCTTAAAAATGGCTTTAAAATGGATTTGGAGCATGGAGACGATTATCTCGGGATTGCAAGATAACCAAACAAAACTTTTAGTGGATTTCTACTTATTTTATTAAATATCATCTCCACCAAACAGGACAAGCTTGCATCTGTTATAGTTTTGGAGAAAAATGTGTTCATTTCATGTATGCGCGAAATGCCTTAAAAATGGCTTTAAAATGGATTTGGAGCATGGAGACGATTATCTCGGGATTGCAAGATAACCAAACAAAACTTTTAGTGGATTTCTACTTATTTTATTAAATATCATCTCCACCAAACAGGACAAGCTTGCAACTGTTATAGTTTTGGAGAAAAATGTGTTCATTTCATGTATGCGCGAAATGCCTTAAAAATGGCTTTAAAATGGATTTGGAGCATGGAGACGATTATCTCGGGATTGCAAGATAACCAAACAAAACTTTTAGTGGATTTCTACTTATTTTATTAAATATCATCTCCACCAAACAGGACAAGCTTGCATCTGTTATAGTTTTGGAGAAAAATGTGTTCATTTCATGTATGCGCGAAATGCCTTAAAAATGGCTTTAAAATGGATTTGGAGCATGGAGACGATTATCTCGGGATTGCAATATAACCAAACAAAACTTTTAGTGCATTTCTACTTATTTTATTAAATATCATCTCCACCAAACAGGACAAGCTTGCATCTGTTATAGTTTTGGAGAAAAATGTGTTCATTTCATGTATGCGCGAAATGCCTTAAAAATGGCTTTAAAATGGATTTGGAGCATGGAGACGATTATCTCGGGATTGCAAGATAACCAAACAAAACTTTTAGTGGATTTCTACTTATTTTATTAAATATCATCTCCACCAAACAGGACAAGCTTGCATCTGTTATAGTTTTGGAGAAAAATGTGTTCATTTCATGTATGCGCGAAATGCCTTAAAAATGGCTTTAAAATGGATTTGGAGCATGGAGACGATTATCTCGGGATTGCAAGATAACCAAACAAAACTTTTAGTGGATTTCTACTTATTTTATTAAATATCATCTCCACCAAACAGGACAAGCTTGCATCTGTTATAGTTTTGGAGAAAAATGTGTTCATTTCATGTATGCGCGAAATGCCTTTAAAATGGCTTTAAAATGGATTTGAAGCATGGAGACGATTATCTCGGGATTGCAATATAACCAAACAAAACTTTTAGTGGATTTCTACTTATTTTATTAAATATCATCTCCACCAAACAGGACAAGCTTGCATCTGTTATAGTTTTGGAGAAAAATGTGTTCATTTCATGTATGCGCGAAATGCCTTAAAAATGGCTTTAAAATGGATTTGGAGCATGGAGACGATTATCTCGGGATTGCAAGATAACCAAACAAAACTTTTAGTGGATTTCTACTTATTTTATTAAATATCATCTCCACCAAACAGGACAAGCTTGCATCTGTTATAGTTTTGGAGAAAAATGTGTTCATTTCATGTATGCGCGAAATGCCTTAAAAATGGCTTTAAAATGGATTTGGAGCATGGAGACGATTATCTCGGGATTGCAAGATAACCAAACAAAACTTTTAGTGGATTTCTACTTTTTTTATTAAATATCATCTCCACCAAACAGGACAAGCTTGCATCTGTTATAGTTTTGGAGAAAAATGTGTTCATTTCATGTATGCGCGAAATGCCTTAAAAATGGCTTTAAAATGGATTTGGAGCATGGAGACGATTATCTCGGGATTGCAAGATAACCAAACAAAACTTTTAGTGGATTTCTACTTATTTTATTAAATATCATCTCCACCAAACAGGACAAGCTTGCATCTGTTATAGTTTTGGAGAAAAATGTGTTCATTTCATGTATGCGCGAAATGCCTTAAAAATGGCTTTAAAATGGATTTGGAGCATGGAGACGATTATCTCGGGATTGCAATATAACCAAACAAAACTTTTAGTGGATTTCTACTTATTTTATTAAATATCATCTCCACCAAACAGGACAAGCTTGCATCTGTTATAGTTTTGGAGAAAAATGTGTTCATTTCATGTATGCGCGAAATGCCTTAAAAATGGCTTTAAAATGGATTTGGAGCATGGAGACGATTATCTCGGGATTGCAAGATAACCAAACAAAACTTTTAGTGGATTTCTACTTATTTTATTAAATATCATCTCCACCAAACAGGACAAGCTTGCATCTGTTATAGTTTTGGAGAAAAATGTGTTCATTTTATGTATGCGCGAAATGCCTTAAAAATGGCTTTAAAATGGATTTGGAGCATAGAGACGATTATCTCGGGATTGCAAGATAACC
>NW_027443559.1:0-41391 GCF_048569485.1 Anomaloglossus baeobatrachus | reverse complement strand
ACAAAACTTTAGATTTCTACTTATTTTAAATATCTATCTCCACCAAACAGGACAAGCTTGCATCTGTTATAGTTTTGGAGAAAAATGTGTTCATTTCATGTATGCGCGAAATGCCTTAAAAATGGCCTTTAAAATGGATTTGGAGCATGGAGACGCATTATCTCGGGATTGCAAGATAACCAAACAAAACTTTTAGTGGATTTCTACTTATTTTTATTAAATATCATCTCCACCAAACAGGACAAGCTTGCATCTGTTATAGTTTTGGAGAGAAAAATGTGTTCATTTCATGTATGCGACGAAATGCCTTAAAAATGGACCTTTAAAATGGATTTGGAGCATGGAGACGATTATCTCGGGATTGCAAGATAACCAAACAAAACTTTTAGTGGATTTCTACTTATTTTATTAAATATCATCTCCACCAAACAGGACAAGCTTGCATCTGTTTATAGTTTTGGAGAAAAATGTGTTCATTTCATGTATGCGCGAAATGCCTTAAAATGGCTTTAAAATGGATTTGGAGCATGGAGACGATTATCTCGGGATTGCAAGATAACCAAACAAAACTTTTAGTGGATTTCTACTTATTTTATTAAATATCATCTCCACCAAACAGGACAAGCTTGCATCTGTTATAGTTTTGGAGAAAAATGTGTTCATTTCATGTATGCGCGAAATGCCTTAAAAATGGCTTTAAAATGGATTTGGAGCATGGAGACGATTATCTCGGGATTGCAAGATAACCAAACAAAACTTTTAGTGGATTTCTACTTATTTTATTAAATATCATCTCCACCCAAACAGGACAAGCTTGCATCTGTTATAGTTTTGGAGAAAAATGTGTTCATTTCATGTATGCGCGAAATGCCTTAAAAATGGCTTTAAAATGGATCTTGGAGCATGGAGACGATTATCTCGGGATTGCAAGATAACCAAACAAAACTTTTAGTGGATTTCTACTTATTTTATTAAATATCATCTCCACCAAACAGGACAAGCTTGCATCTGTTATAGTTTTGGAGAAAAATGTGTTCATTTCATGTATGCGCGAAATGCCTTAAAAATGGCTTTAAAATGGATTTGGAGCATGGAGACGATTATCTCGGGATTGCAAGATAACCAAACAAAACTTTTAGTGGATTTCTACTTATTTTATTAAATATCATCTCCACCAAACAGGACAAGCTTGCATCTGTTATAGTTTTGGAGAAAAATGTGTTCATTTCATGTATGCGCGAAATGCCTTAAAAATGGCTTTAAAATGGATTTGGAGCATGGAGACGATTATCTCGGGATTGCAAGATAACCAAACAAAACTTTTAGTGGATTTCTACTTATTTTATTAAATATCATCTCCACCAAACAGGACAAGCTTGCATCTGTTATAGTTTTGGAGAAAAATGTGTTCATTTCATGTATGCGCGAAATGCCTTAAAAATGGCTTTAAAATGGATTTGGAGCATGGAGACGATTATCTCGGGATTGCAAGATAACCAAACAAAACTTTTAGTGGATTTTCTACTTATTTTATTAAATATCATCTCCACCAAACAGGACAAGCTTGCATGTGTTATAGTTTTGGAGAAAAATGTGTTCATTTCATGTATGCGCAAAATGCCTTTGAAATGGCTTTAAAATGGATTTGGAGCATGGAGACGATTATCTCGGGATTGCAAGATAACCAAACAAAACTTTTAGTAGGATTTCTACTTATTTTATTAAATATCATCTCCACCAAACAGGACAAGCTTGCATCTGTTATAGTTTTGGAGAAAAATGTGTTCATTTCATGTATGCGCGAAATGCCTTAAAAATGGCTTTAAAATGGATTTGGAGCATGAGACGATTATCTCGGGATTGCAAGATAACCAAACAAAACTTTTAGTGGATTTCTACTTATTTTATTAAATATCATCTCCACCCAAACAGGACAAGCTTGCATGCTGTTATAGTTTGGAGAAAAATGTGTTCATTTCATGTATGCGCGAAATGCCTTAGAAATGGCTTTAAAATGGATTTGGAGCATGGAGACGATTATCTCGGGATTGCAAGATAACCAAACAAAACTTTTAGTGGATTTCTACTTATTTTATTAAATATCATCTCCACCAAACAGGACAAGCTTGCATCTGTTATAGGTTTTGGAGAAAAATGTGTTCATTTCATGTATGCGCGAAAATGCCTTAAAAATGGCTTTAAAATGGATTTGGAGCATGGAGACGATTATCTCGGGATTGCAAGATAACCAAACAAAACTTTTAGTGGATTTCTACTTATTTTATTAAATATCATCTCCACCAAACAGGACAAGCTTGCATCTGTTATAGTTTTGGAGAAAAATGTGTTCATTTCATGTATGCGCGAAATGCCTTAAAAATGGCTTTAAAATGGATTTCGGAGCATGGAGACGATTATCTCGGGATTGCAAGATAACCAAACAAAACTTTTAGTGGATTTCTACTTATTTTATTAAATATCATCTCCACCAAACAGGACAAGCTTGCATCTGTTATAGTTTTAGAGAAAAATGTGTTCATTTCATGTATGCGCGAAATGCCTTAAAAATGGCTTTAAAATGGATTTGGGAGCATGGAGACGATTATCTCGGGATTGCAAGATAACCAAACAAAACTTTTAGTGGATTTTCTACTTATTTTATTAAATATCATCTCCACCAAACAGGACAAGCTTGCATGTGTTATAGTTTTGGAGAAAAATGTGTTCATTTCATGTATGCGCGAAAATGCCTTTGAAAATGGCTTTAAAATGGATTTGGAGCATGGAGACGATTATCTCAGGATGGCAAGATAAACCAAACGAAACTTTTAGTAGATTTCTACTTATTTTATTAAATAATTAATCTCACACCAAACAGGACAAGCTTGCATCTGTTATAGTTTTGGAGAAAAATGTGTTCATTTCATGTATGCGCGAAATGCCTTTAAAAATAGCTTTAAAATGGATTTGGAGCATGGAGACGATTATCTCGGGATTGCAAGATAACCAAACAAAACTTTTTAGTGGATTTCTACTTATTTTATTAAATATCATCTCCACCAAACAGGACAAGCTTGCATCTGTTATAGTTTTGGAGAAAAATGTGTTCATTTCATGTATGCGCGAAATGCCTTAAAAATGGCTTTAAAATGGATTTGGAGCATGGAGACGATTATCTCGGGATTGCAAGATAACCAAACAAAACTTTTAGTGGATTTCTACTTATTTTATTAAATATCATCTCCACAAACAGGACAAGCTTGCATGTGTTTATAGTTTTGGAGAAAAATGTGTTCATTTCATGTATGCGCGAAAATGCCTTTGAAATGGCTTTAAAATGGATTTGGAGCATGGAGACGATTATCTCGGGATTGCAAGATAACCAAAACAAAACTTTTAGTGGATTTCTACTTATTTTATTAAATATCATCTCCACCAAACAGGACAAGCTTGCATCTGTTATAGTTTTGGAGAAAAATGTGTTCATTTCATGTATGCGCGAAATGCCTTAAAAATGGCTTTAAAATGGATTTGGAGCATGGAGACGATTATCTCGGGATTGCAAGATAACCAAACAAAACTTTTAGTGGATTTCTACTTATTTTATTAAATATCATCTCCACCAAACAGGACAAGCTTGCATCTGTTATAGTTTTGGAGAAAAATGTGTTCATTTCATGTATGCGCGAAATGCCTTAAAAATGGCTTTAAAATGGATTTGGAGCATGGAGACGATTATCTCGGGATTGCAAGATAACCAAACAAAACTTTTAGTGGATTTCTACTTATTTTATTAAATATCATCTCCACCAAACAGGACAAGCTTGCATCTGTTATAGTTTTAGAGAAAAATGTGTTCATTTCATGTATGCGCGAAATGCCTTAAAAATGGCTTTAAAATGGATTTGGAGCATGGAGACGATTATCTCGGGATTGCAAGATAACCAAACAAAACTTTTAGTGGATTTCTACTTATTTTATTAAATATCATCTCCACCAAACAGGACAAGCTTGCATGTGTTATAGTTTTGGAGAAAAATGTGTTCATTTCATGTATGCGCAAAATGCCTTTGAAATGGCTTTAAAATGGATTTGGAGCATGGAGACGATTATCTCAGGATGGCAATATAAACAAACGAAACTTTTAGTAGATTTCTACTTATTTTATTAAATATTATCTCCACCAAACAGGACAAGCTTGCATCTGTTATAGTTTTGGAGAAAAATGTGTTCATTTCATGTATGCGCGAAATGCCTTAAAAATGGCTTTAAAATGGATTTGGAGCATGGAGACGATTATCTCGGGATTGCAAGATAACCAAACAAAACTTTTAGTGGATTTCTACTTATTTTATTAAATATCATCTCCACCAAACAGGACAAGCTTGCATCTGTTATAGTTTTGGAGAAAAATGTGTTCATTTCATGTATGCGCGAAATGCCTTAAAAATGGCTTTAAAATGGATTTGGAGCATGGAGACGATTATCTCGGGATTGCAAGATAACCAAACAAAACTTTTAGTGGATTTCTACTTATTTTATTAAATATCATCTCCACCAAACAGGACAAGCTTGCATCTGTTATAGTTTTGGAGAAAAATGTGTTTATTTCATGTATGCGCGAAATGCCTTAAAAATGGCTTTAAAATGGATTTGGAGCATGGAGACGATTATCTCGGGATTGCAAGATAACCAAACAAAACTTTTAGTGGATTTCTACTTATTTTATTAAATATCATCTCCACCAAACAGGACAAGCTTGCATCTGTTATAGTTTTAGAGAAAAATGTGTTCATTTCATGTATGCGCGAAATGCCTTAAAAATGGCTTTAAAATGGATTTGGAGCATGGAGACGATTATCTCGGGATTGCAAGATAACCAAACAAAACTTTTAGTGGATTTCTACTTATTTTATTAAATATCATCTCCACCAAACAGGACAAGCTTGCATCTGTTATAGTTTTGGAGAAAAATGTGTTCATTTCATGTATGCGCGAAATGCCTTAAAAATGGCTTTAAAATGGATTTGGAGCATGGAGACGATTATCTCGGGATTGCAAGATAACCAAACAAAACTTTTAGTGGATTTCTACTTATTTTATTAAATATCATCTCCACCAAACAGGACAAGCTTGCATCTGTTATAGTTTTAGAGAAAAATGTGTTCATTTCATGTATGCGCGAAATGCCTTAAAAATGGCTTTAAAATGGATTTGGAGCATGGAGACGATTATCTCCTGATTGCAAGATAACCAAACAAAACTTTTAGTGGATTTCTACTTATTTTATTAAATATCATCTCCACCAAACAGGACAAGCTTGCATCTGTTATAGTTTTAGAGAAAAATGTGTTCATTTCATGTATGCGCGAAATGCCTTAAAAATGGCTTTAAAATGGATTTGGAGCATGGAGACGATTATCTCGGGATTGCAAGATAACCAAACAAAACTTTTAGTGGATTTCTACTTATTTTATTAAATATCATCTCCACCAAACAGGACAAGCTTGCATGTGTTATAGTTTTGGAGAAAAATGTGTTCATTTCATGTATGCGCAAAATGCCTTTGAAATGGCTTTAAAATGGATTTGGAGCATGGAGACGATTATCTCAGGATGGCAATATAAACAAACGAAACTTTTAGTAGATTTCTACTTATTTTATTAAATATTATCTCCACCAAACAGGACAAGCTTGCATCTGTTATAGTTTTGGAGAAAAATGTGTTCATTTCATGTATGCGCGAAATGCCTTAAAAATGGCTTTAAAATGGATTTGGAGCATGGAGACGATTATCTCGGGATTGCAATATAACCAAACAAAACTTTTAGTGGATTTCTACTTATTTTATTAAATATCATCTCCACCAAACAGGACAAGCTTGCATCTGTTATAGTTTTGGAGAAAAATGTGTTCATTTCATGTATGCGCGAAATGCCTTAAAAATGGCTTTAAAATGGATTTGGAGCATGGAGACGATTATCTCGGGATTGCAAGATAACCAAACAAAACTTTTAGTGGATTTCTACTTATTTTATTAAATATCATCTCCACCAAACAGGACAAGCTTGCATCTGTTATAGTTTTGGAGAAAAATGTGTTCATTTCATGTATGCGCGAAATGCCTTAAAAATGGCTTTAAAATGGATTTGGAGCATGGAGACGATTATCTCGGGATTGCAAGATAACCAAACAAAACTTTTAGTGGATTTCTACTTATTTTATTAAATATCATCTCCACCAAACAGGACAAGCTTGCATCTGTTATAGTTTTGGAGAAAAATGTGTTCATTTCATGTATGCGCGAAATGCCTTAAAAATGGCTTTAAAATGGATTTGGAGCATGGAGACGATTATCTCGGGATTGCAAGATAACCAAACAAAACTTTTAGTGGATTTCTACTTATTTTATTAAATATCATCTCCACCAAACAGGACAAGCTTGCATGTGTTATAGTTTTGGAGAAAAATGTGTTCATTTCATGTATGCGCAAAATGCATTTGAAATGGCTTTAAAATGGATTTGGAGCATGGAGACGATTATCTCGGGATTGCAAGATAACCAAACAAAACTTTTAGTGGATTTCTACTTATTTTATTAAATATCATCTCCACCAAACAGGACAAGCTTGCATCTGTTATAGTTTTGGAGAAAAATGTGTTCATTTCATGTATGCGCGAAATGCCTTAAAAATGGCTTTAAAATGGATTTGGAGCATGGAGACGATTATCTCGGGATTGCAAGATAACCAAACAAAACTTTTAGTGGTTTTCTACTTATTTTATTAAATATCATCTCCACCAAACAGGACAAGCTTGCATGTGTTATAGTTTTGGAGAAAAATGTGTTCATTTCATGTATGCGCAAAATGCCTTTGAAATGGCTTTAAAATGGATTTGGAGCATGGAGACGATTATCTCGGGATTGCAAGATAACCAAACAAAACTTTTAGTGGATTTCTACTTATTTTATTAAATATCATCTCCACCAAACAGGACAAGCTTGCATGTGTTATAGTTTTGGAGAAAAATGTGTTCATTTCATGTATGCGCAAAATGCCTTTGAAATGGCTTTAAAATGGATTTGGAGCATGGAGACGATTATCTCGGGATTGCAACATAACCAAACAAAACTTTTAGTGGATTTCTACTTATTTTATTAAATATCATCTCCACCAAACAGGACAAGCTTGCATCTGTTATAGTTTTGGAGAAAAATGTGTTCATTTCATGTATGCGCGAAATGCCTTAAAAATGGCTTTAAAATGGATTTGGAGCATGGAGACGATTATCTCGGGATTGCAAGATAACCAAACAAAACTTTTAGTGGATTTCTACTTATTTTATTAAATATCATCTCCACCAAACAGGACAAGCTTGCATCTGTTATAGTTTTAGAGAAAAATGTGTTCATTTCATGTATGCGCGAAATGCCTTAAAAATGGCTTTAAAATGGATTTGGAGCATGGAGACGATTATTTCGGGATTGCAATATAACCAAACAAAACTTTTAGTGGATTTCTACTTATTTTATTAAATATCATCTCCACCAAACAGGACAAGCTTGCATCTGTTATAGTTTTGGAGAAAAATGTGTTCATTTCATGTATGCGCAAAATGCCTTTGAAATGGCTTTAAAATGGATTTGGAGCATGGAGACGATTATCTCAGGATGGCAATATAAACAAACGAAACTTTTAGTAGATTTCTACTTATTTTATTAAATATTATCTCCACCAAACAGGACAAGCTTGCATCTGTTATAGTTTTGGAGAAAAATGTGTTCATTTCATGTATGCGCGAAATGCCTTAAAAATGGCTTTAAAATGGATTTGGAGCATGGAGACGATTATCTCGGGATTGCAAGATAACCAAACAAAACTTTTAGTGGATTTCTACTTATTTTATTAAATATCATCTCCACCAAACAGGACAAGCTTGCATCTGTTATAGTTTTGGAGAAAAATGTGTTCATTTCATGTATGCGCGAAATGCCTTAAAAATGGCTTTAAAATGGATTTGGAGCATGGAGACGATTATCTCGGGATTGCAAGATAACCAAACAAAACTTTTAGTGGATTTCTACTTATTTTATTAAATATCATCTCCACCAAACAGGACAAGCTTGCATCTGTTATAGTTTTGGAGAAAAATGTGTTCATTTCATGTATGCGCGAAATGCCTTAAAAATGGCTTTAAAATGGATTTGGAGCATGGAGACGATTATCTCGGGATTGCAAGATAACCAAACAAAACTTTTAGTGGATTTCTACTTATTTTATTAAATATCATCTCCACCAAACAGGACAAGCTTGCATCTGTTATAGTTTTGGAGAAAAATGTGTTCATTTCATGTATGCGCGAAATGCCTTAAAAATGGCTTTAAAATGGATTTGGAGCATGGAGACGATTATCTCGGGATTGCAAGATAACCAAACAAAACTTTTAGTGGATTTCTACTTATTTTATTAAATATCATCTCCACCAAACAGGACAAGCTTGCATGTGTTATAGTTTTGGAGAAAAATGTGTTCATTTCATGTATGCGCAAAATGCCTTTGAAATGGCTTTAAAATGGATTTGGAGCATGGAGACGATTATCTCGGGATTGCAAGATAACCAAACAAAACTTTTAGTGGATTTCTACTTATTTTATTAAATATCATCTCCACCAAACAGGACAAGCTTGCATCTGTTATAGTTTTGGAGAAAAATGTGTTCATTTCATGTATGCGCGAAATGCCTTAAAAATGGCTTTAAAATGGATTTGGAGCATGGAGACGATTATCTCGGGATTGCAAGATAACCAAACAAAACTTTTAGTGGATTTCTACTTATTTTATTAAATATCATCTCCACCAAACAGGACAAGCTTGCATCTGTTATAGTTTTGGAGAAAAATGTGTTCATTTCATGTATGCGCGAAATGCCTTAAAAATGGCTTTAAAATGGATTTGGAGCATGGAGACGATTATCTCGGGATTGCAAGATAACCAAACAAAACTTTTAGTGGATTTCTACTTATTTTATTAAATATCATCTCCACCAAACAGGACAAGCTTGCATCTGTTATAGTTTTAGAGAAAAATGTGTTCATTTCATGTATGCGCGAAATGCCTTAAAAATGGCTTTAAAATGGATTTGGAGCATGGAGACGATTATCTCGGGATTGCAAGATAACCAAACAAAACTTTTAGTGGATTTCTACTTATTTTATTAAATATCATCTCCACCAAACAGGACAAGCTTGCATGTGTTATAGTTTTGGAGAAAAATGTGTTCATTTCATGTATGCGCAAAATGCCTTTGAAATGGCTTTAAAATGGATTTGGAGCATGGAGACGATTATCTCAGGATGGCAATATAAACAAACGAAACTTTTAGTAGATTTCTACTTATTTTATTAAATATTATCTCCACCAAACAGGACAAGCTTGCATCTGTTATAGTTTTGGAGAAAAATGTGTTCATTTCATGTATGCGCGAAATGCCTTAAAAATGGCTTTAAAATGGATTTGGAGCATGGAGACGATTATCTCGGGATTGCAAGATAACCAAACAAAACTTTTAGTGGATTTCTACTTATTTTATTAAATATCATCTCCACCAAACAGGACAAGCTTGCATCTGTTATAGTTTTGGAGAAAAATGTGTTCATTTCATGTATGCGCGAAATGCCTTAAAAATGGCTTTAAAATGGATTTGGAGCATGGAGACGATTATCTCGGGATTGCAAGATAACCAAACAAAACTTTTAGTGGATTTCTACTTATTTTATTAAATATCATCTCCACCAAACAGGACAAGCTTGCATCTGTTATAGTTTTGGAGAAAAATGTGTTCATTTCATGTATCCGCGAAATGCCTTAAAAATGGCTTTAAAATGGATTTGGAGCATGGAGACGATTATCTCGGGATTGCAAGATAACCAAACAAAACTTTTAGTGGATTTCTACTTATTTTATTAAATATCATCTCCACCAAACAGGACAAGCTTGCATCTGTTATAGTTTTAGAGAAAAATGTGTTCATTTCATGTATGCGCGAAATGCCTTAAAAATGGCTTTAAAATGGATTTGGAGCATGGAGACGATTATCTCGGGATTGCAAGATAACCAAACAAAACTTTTAGTGGATTTCTACTTATTTTATTAAATATCATCTCCACCAAACAGGACAAGCTTGCATGTGTTATAGTTTTGGAGAAAAATGTGTTCATTTCATGTATGCGCAAAATGCCTTTGAAATGGCTTTAAAATGGATTTGGAGCATGGAGACGATTATCTCAGGATGGCAATATAAACAAACGAAACTTTTAGTAGATTTCTACTTATTTTATTAAATATTATCTCCACCAAACAGGACAAGCTTGCATCTGTTATAGTTTTGGAGAAAAATGTGTTCATTTCATGTATGCGCGAAATGCCTTAAAAATGGCTTTAAAATGGATTTGGAGCATGGAGACGATTATCTCGGGATTGCAAGATAACCAAACAAAACTTTTAGTGGATTTCTACTTATTTTATTAAATATCATCTCCACCAAACAGGACAAGCTTGCATCTGTTATAGTTTTGGAGAAAAATGTGTTCATTTCATGTATGCGCGAAATGCCTTAAAAATGGCTTTAAAATGGATTTGGAGCATGGAGACGATTATCTCGGGATTGCAAGATAACCAAACAAAACTTTTAGTGGATTTCTACTTATTTTACTAAATATCATCTCCACCAAACAGGACAAGCTTGCATGTGTTATAGTTTTGGAGAAAAATGTGTTCATTTCATGTATGCGCAAAATGACTTTGAAATGGCTTTAAAATGGATTTGGAGCATGGAGACGATTATCTCAGGATGGCAATATAAACAAACGAAACTTTTAGTAGATTTCTACTTATTTTATTAAATATTATCTCCACCAAACAGGACAAGCTTGCATCTGTTATAGTTTTGGAGAAAAATTTGTTCATTTCATGTATGCGCGAAATGCCTTAAAAATGGCTTTAAAATGGATTTGGAGCATGGAGACGATTATCTCGGGATTGCAAGATAACCAAACAAAACTTTTAGTGGATTTCTACTTATTTTATTAAATATCATCTCCACCAAACAGGACAAGCTTGTATCTGTTATAGTTTTGGAGAAAAATGTGTTCATTTCATGTATGCGCGAAATGCCTTAAAAATGGCTTTAAAATGGATTTGGAGCATGAAGACGATTATCTCGGGATTGCAATATAACCAAACAAAACTTTTAGTGGATTTCTACTTATTTTATTAAATATCATCTCCACCAAACAGGACAAGCTTGCATCTGTTATAGTTTTGGAGAAAAATGTGTTCATTTCATGTATGCGCGAAATGCCTTAAAAATGGCTTTAAAATGGATTTGGAGCATGGAGACGATTATCTCGGGATTGCAAGATAACCAAACAAAACTTTTAGTGGATTTCTACTTATTTTATTAAATATCATCTCCACCAAACAGGACAAGCTTGCATCTGTTATAGTTTTGGAGAAAAATGTGTTCATTTCATGTATGCGCGAAATGCCTTAAAAATGGCTTTAAAATGGATTTGGAGCATGGAGACGATTATCTCGGGATTGCAAGATAACCAAACAAAACTTTTAGTGGATTTCTACTTATTTTATTAAATATCATCTCCACCAAACAGGACAAGCTTGCATGTGTTATAGTTTTGGAGAAAAATGTGTTCATTTCATGTATGCGCAAAATGCCTTTGAAATGGCTTTAAAATGGATTTGGAGCATGGAGACGATTATCTCGGGATTGCAAGATAACCAAACAAAACTTTTAGTGGATTTCTACTTATTTTATTAAATATCATCTCCACCAAACAGGACAAGCTTGCATCTGTTATAGTTTTGGAGAAAAATGTGTTCATTTCATGTATGCGCGAAATGCCTTAAAAATGGCTTTAAAATGGATTTGGAGCATGGAGACGATTATCTCGGGATTGCAAGATAACCAAACAAAACTTTTAGTGGTTTTCTACTTATTTTATTAAATATCATCTCCACCAAACAGGACAAGCTTGCATGTGTTATAGTTTTGGAGAAAAATGTGTTCATTTCATGTATGCGCAAAATGCCTTTGAAATGGCTTTAAAATGGATTTGGAGCATGGAGACGATTATCTCGGGATTGCAAGATAACCAAACAAAACTTTTAGTGGATTTCTACTTATTTTATTAAATATCATCTCCACCAAACAGGACAAGCTTGCATCTGTTATAGTTTTGGAGAAAAATGTGTTCATTTCATGTATGCGCGAAATGCCTTAAAATGGCTTTAAAATGGATTTGGAGCATGGAGACGATTATCTCGGGATTGCAAGATAACCAAACAAAACTTTTAGTAAATTTCTACTTATTTTATTAAATATCATCTCCACCAAACAGGACAAGCTTGCATCTGTTATAGTTTTGGAGAAAAATGTGTTCATTTCATGTATGCGCGAAATGCCTTAAAAATGGCTTTAAAATGGATTTGGAGCATGGAGACGATTATCTCGGGATTGCAAGATAACCAAACAAAACTTTTAGTGGATTTCTACTTATTTTATTAAATATCATCTCCACCAAACAGGACAAGCTTGCATGTGTTATAGTTTTGGAGAAAAATGTGTTCATTTCATGTATGCGCAAAATGCCTTTGAAATGGCTTTAAAAGGGATTTGGAGCATGGAGACGATTATCTCGGGATTGCAAGATAACCAAACAAAACTTTTAGTGGATTTCTACTTATTTTATTAAATATCATCTCCACCAAACAGGACAAGCTTGCATCTGTTATAGTTTTGGAGAAAAATGTGTTCATTTCATGTATGCGCGAAATGCCTTAAAAATGGCTTTAAAATGGATTTGGAGCATGGAGACGATTATCTCGGGATTGCAAGATAACCAAACAAAACTTTTAGTGGATTTCTACTTATTTTATTAAATATCATCTCCACCAAACAGGACAAGCTTGCATCTGTTATAGTTTTGGAGAAAAATGTGTTCATTTCATGTATGCGCGAAATGCCTTAAAAATGGCTTTAAAATGGATTTGGAGCATGGAGACGATTATCTCGGGATTGCAAGATAACCAAACAAAACTTTTAGTGGATTTCTACTTATTTTATTAAATATCATCTCCACCAAACAGGACAAGCTTGCATCTGTTATAGTTTTAGAGAAAAATGTGTTCATTTCATGTATGCGCGAAATGCCTTAAAAATGGCTTTAAAATGGATTTGGAGCATGGAGACGATTATCTCGGGATTGCAAGATAACCAAACAAAACTTTTAGTGGATTTCTACTTATTTTATTAAATATCATCTCCACCAAACAGGACAAGCTTGCATGTGTTATAGTTTTGGAGAAAAATGTGTTCATTTCATGTATGCGCAAAATGCCTTTGAAATGGCTTTAAAATGGATTTGGAGCATGGAGACGATTATCTCAGGATGGCAATATAAACAAACGAAACTTTTAGTAGATTTCTACTTATTTTATTAAATATTATCTCCACCAAACAGGACAAGCTTGCATCTGTTATAGTTTTGGAGAAAAATGTGTTCATTTCATGTATGCGCGAAATGCCTTAAAAATGGCTTTAAAATGGATTTGGAGCATGGAGACGATTATCTCGGGATTGCAAGATAACCAAACAAAACTTTTAGTGGATTTCTACTTATTTTATTAAATATCATCTCCACCAAACAGGACAAGCTTGCATCTGTTATAGTTTTGGAGAAAAATGTGTTCATTTCATGTATGCGCGAAATGCCTTAAAAATGGCTTTAAAATGGATTTGGAGCATGGAGACGATTATCTCGGGATTGCAAGATAACCAAACAAAACTTTTAGTGGATTTCTACTTATTTTATTAAATATCATCTCCACCAAACAGGACAAGCTTGCATGTGTTATAGTTTTGGAGAAAAATGTGTTCATTTCATGTATGCGCAAAATGCCTTTGAAATGGCTTTAAAATGGATTTGGAGCATGGAGACGATTATCTCAGGATGGCAATATAAACAAACGAAACTTTTAGAAGATTTCTACTTATTTTATTAAATATTATCTCCACCAAACAGGACAAGCTTGCATCTGTTATAGTTTTGGAGAAAAATGTGTTCATTTCATGTATGCGCGAAATGCCTTAAAAATGGCTTTAAAATGGATTTGGAGCATGGAGACGATTATCTCGGGATTGCAAGATAACCAAACAAAACTTTTAGTGGATTTCTACTTATTTTATTAAATATCATCTCCACCAAACAGGACAAGCTTGCATCTGTTATAGTTTTGGAGAAAAATGTGTTCATTTCATGTATGCGCGAAATGCCTGAAAAATGGCTTTAAAATGGATTTGGAGCATGGAGACGATTATCTCGGGATTGCAAGATAACCAAACAAAACTTTTAGTGGATTTCTACTTATTTTATTAAATATCATCTCCACCAAACAGGACAAGCTTGCATCTGTTATAGTTTTGGAGAAAAATGTGTTCATTTCATGTATGCGCGAAATGCCTTAAAAATGGCTTTAAAATGGATTTGGAGCATGGAGACGATTATCTCGGGATTGCAAGATAACCAAACAAAACTTTTAGTGGATTTCTACTTATTTTATTAAATATCATCTCCACCAAACAGGACAAGCTTGCATGTGTTATAGTTTTGGAGAAAAATGTGTTCATTTCATGTATGCGCAAAATGCCTTTGAAATGGCTTTAAAATGGATTTGGAGCATGGAGACGATTATCTCGGGATTGCAAGATAACCAAACAAAACTTTTAGTGGATTTCTACTTATTTTGTTAAATATCATCTCCACCAAACAGGACAAGCTTGCATCTGTTATAGTTTTGGAGAAAAATGTGTTCATTTCATGTATGCGCGAAATGCCTTAAAAATGGCTTTAAAATGGATTTGGAGCATGGAGACGATTATCTCGGGATTGCAAGATAACCAAACAAAACTTTTAGTGGATTTCTACTTATTTTATTAAATATCATCTCCACCAAACAGGACAAGCTTGCATGTGTTATAGTTTTGGAGAAAAATGTGTTCATTTCATGTATGCGCAAAATGCCTTTGAAATGGCTTTAAAATGGATTTGGAGCATGGAGACGATTATCTCGGGATTGCAAGATAACCAAACAAAACTTTTAGTGGATTTCTACTTATTTTATTAAATATCATCTCCACCAAACAGGACAAGCTTGCATCTGTTATAGTTTTGGAGAAAAATGTGTTCATTTCATGTATGCGCGAAATGCCTTAAAAATGGCTTTAAAATGGATTTGGAGCATGGAGACGATTATCTCGGGATTGCAAGATAACCAAACAAAACTTTTAGTGGATTTCTACTTATTTTATTAAATATCATCTCCACCAAACAGGACAAGCTTGCATCTGTTATAGTTTTGGAGAAAAATGTGTTCATTTCATGTATGCGCGAAATGCCTTAAAAATGGCTTTAAAATGGATTTGGAGCATGGAGACGATTATCTCGGGATTGCAAGATAACCAAACAAAACTTTTAGTGGATTTCTACTTATTTTATTAAATATCATCTCCACCAAACAGGACAAGCTTGCATCTGTTATAGTTTTGGAGAAAAATGTGTTCATTTCATGTATGCGCGAAATGCCTTAAAAATGGCTTTAAAATGGATTTGGAGCATGGAGACGATTATCTCGGGATTGCAAGATAACCAAACAAAACTTTTAGTGGTTTTCTACTTATTTTATTAAATATCATCTCCACCAAACAGGACAAGCTTGCATGTGTTATAGTTTTGGAGAAAAATGTGTTCATTTCATGTATGCGCAAAATGCCTTTGAAATGGCTTTAAAATGGATTTGGAGCATGGAGACGATTATCTCGGGATTGCAAGATAACCAAACAAAACTTTTAGTGGATTTCTACTTATTTTATTAAATATCATCTCCACCAAACAGGACAAGCTTGCATCTGTTATAGTTTTGGAGAAAAATGTGTTCATTTCATGTATGCGCAAAATGCCTTTGAAATGGCTTTAAAATGGATTTGGAGCATGGAGACGATTATCTCAGGATGGCAATATAAACAAACGAAACTTTTAGTAGATTTCTACTTATTTTATTAAATATTATCTCCACCAAACAGGACAAGCTTGCATCTGTTATAGTTTTGGAGAAAAATGTGTTCATTTCATGTATGCGCGAAATGCCTTAAAAATGGCTTTAAAATGGATTTGGAGCATGGAGACGATTATCTCGGGATTGCAAGATAACCAAACAAAACTTTTAGTGGATTTCTACTTATTTTATTAAATATCATCTCCACCAAACAGGACAAGCTTGCATCTGTTATAGTTTTGGAGAAAAATGTGTTCATTTCATGTATGCGCGAAATGCCTTAAAAATGGCTTTAAAATGGATTTGGAGCATGGAGACGATTATCTCGGGATTGCAAGATAACCAAACAAAACTTTTAGTGGATTTCTACTTATTTTATTAAATATCATCTCCACCAAACAGGACAAGCTTGCATGTGTTATAGTTTTGGAGAAAAATGTGTTCATTTCATGTATGCGCAAAATGCCTTTGAAATGGCTTTAAAATGGATTTGGAGCATGGAGACGATTATCTCGGGATTGCAAGATAACCAAACAAAACTTTTAGTGGATTTCTACTTATTTTATTAAATATCATCTCCACCAAACAGGACAAGCTTGCATCTGTTATAGTTTTGGAGAAAAATGTGTTCATTTCATGTATGCGCGAAATGCCTTAAAAATGGCTTTAAAATGGATTTGGAGCATGGAGACGATTATCTCGGGATTGCAAGATAACCAAACAAAACTTTTAGTGGATTTCTACTTATTTTATTAAATATCATCTCCACCAAACAGGACAAGCTTGCATCTGTTATAGTTTTGGAGAAAAATGTGTTCATTTCATGTATGCGCGAAATGCCTTAAAAATGGCTTTAAAATGGATTTGGAGCATGGAGACGATTATCTCGGGATTGCAAGATAACCAAACAAAACTTTTAGTGGATTTCTACTTATTTTATTAAATATCATCTCCACCAAACAGGACAAGCTTGCATCTGTTATAGTTTTAGAGAAAAATGTGTTCATTTCATGTATGCGCGAAATGCCTTAAAAATGGCTTTAAAATGGATTTGGAGCATGGAGACGATTATCTCGGGATTGCAAGATAACCAAACAAAACTTTTAGTGGATTTCTACTTATTTTATTAAATATCATCTCCACCAAACAGGACAAGCTTGCATGTGTTATAGTTTTGGAGAAAAATGTGTTCATTTCATGTATGCGCAAAATGCCTTTGAAATGGCTTTAAAATGGATTTGGAGCATGGAGACGATTATCTCAGGATGGCAATATAAACAAACGAAACTTTTAGTAGATTTCTACTTATTTTATTAAATATTATCTCCACCAAACAGGACAAGCTTGCATCTGTTATAGTTTTGGAGAAAAATGTGTTCATTTCATGTATGCGCGAAATGCCTTAAAAATGGCTTTAAAATGGATTTGGAGCATGGAGACGATTATCTCGGGATTGCAAGATAACCAAACAAAACTTTTAGTGGATTTCTACTTATTTTATTAAATATCATCTCCACCAAACAGGACAAGCTTGCATCTGTTATAGTTTTGGAGAAAAATGTGTTCATTTCATGTATGCGCGAAATGCCTTAAAAATGGCTTTAAAATGGATTTGGAGCATGGAGACGATTATCTCGGGATTGCAAGATAACCAAACAAAACTTTTAGTGGATTTCTACTTATTTTATTAAATATCATCTCCACCAAACAGGACAAGCTTGCATCTGTTATAGTTTTGGAGAAAAATGTGTTCATTTCATGTATGCGCGAAATGCCTTAAAAATGGCTTTAAAATGGATTTGGAGCATGGAGACGATTATCTCGGGATTGCAAGATAACCAAACAAAACTTTTAGTGGATTTCTACTTATTTTATTAAATATCATCTCCACCAAACAGGACAAGCTTGCATCTGTTATAGTTTTAGAGAAAAATGTGTTCATTTCATGTATGCGCGAAATGCCTTAAAAATGGCTTTAAAATGGATTTGGAGCATGGAGACGATTATCTCGGGATTGCAAGATAACCAAACAAAACTTTTAGTGGATTTCTACTTATTTTATTAAATATCATCTCCACCAAACAGGACAAGCTTGCATGTGTTATAGTTTTGGAGAAAAATGTGTTCATTTCATGTATGCGCAAAATGCCTTTGAAATGGCTTTAAAATGGATTTGGAGCATGGAGACGATTATCTCAGGATGGCAATATAAACAAACGAAACTTTTAGTAGATTTCTACTTATTTTATTAAATATTATCTCCACCAAACAGGACAAGCTTGCATCTGTTATAGTTTTGGAGAAAAATGTGTTCATTTCATGTATGCGCGAAATGCCTTAAAAATGGCTTTAAAATGGATTTGGAGCATGGAGACGATTATCTCGGGATTGCAAGATAACCAAACAAAACTTTTAGTGGATTTCTACTTATTTTATTAAATATCATCTCCACCAAACAGGACAAGCTTGCATCTGTTATAGTTTTGGAGAAAAATGTGTTCATTTCATGTATGCGCGAAATGCCTTAAAAATGGCTTTAAAATGGATTTGGAGCATGGAGACGATTATCTCGGGATTGCAAGATAACCAAACAAAACTTTTAGTGGATTTCTACTTATTTTATTAAATATCATCTCCACCAAACAGGACAAGCTTGCATGTGTTATAGTTTTGGAGAAAAATGTGTTCATTTCATGTATGCGCAAAATGCCTTTGAAATGGCTTTAAAATGGATTTGGAGCATGGAGACGATTATCTCAGGATGGCAATATAAACAAACGAAACTTTTAGTAGATTTCTACTTATTTTATTAAATATTATCTCCACCAAACAGGACAAGCTTGCATCTGTTATAGTTTTGGAGAAAAATGT
The DNA here is from genome assembly GCF_048569485.1 of Anomaloglossus baeobatrachus. NCBI lineage: Eukaryota > Metazoa > Chordata > Amphibia > Anura > Aromobatidae > Anomaloglossus > Anomaloglossus baeobatrachus. The sequence continues at coordinate 22,390 of NW_027443559.1, read as the reverse complement.
GTTCATTTCATGTATGCGCGAAATGCCTTAAAAATGGCTTTAAAATGGATTTGGAGCATGGAGACGATTATCTCGGGATTGCAAGATAACCAAACAAAACTTTTAGTGGATTTCTACTTATTTTATTAAATATCATCTCCACCAAACAGGACAAGCTTGCATCTGTTATAGTTTTGGAGAAAAATGTGTTCATTTCATGTATGCGCGAAATGCCTTAAAAATGGCTTTAAAATGGATTTGGAGCATGGAGACGATTATCTCGGGATTGCAAGATAACCAAACAAAACTTTTAGTGGATTTCTACTTATTTTATTAAATATCATCTCCACCAAACAGGACAAGCTTGCATCTGTTATAGTTTTGGAGAAAAATGTGTTCATTTCATGTATGCGCGAAATGCCTTAAAAATGGCTTTAAAATGGATTTGGAGCATGGAGACGATTATCTCGGGATTGCAAGATAACCAAACAAAACTTTTAGTGGATTTCTACTTATTTTATTAAATATCATCTCCACCAAACAGGACAAGCTTGCATCTGTTATAGTTTTAGAGAAAAATGTGTTCATTTCATGTATGCGCGAAATGCCTTAAAAATGGCTTTAAAATGGATTTGGAGCATGGAGACGATTATCTCGGGATTGCAAGATAACCAAACAAAACTTTTAGTGGATTTCTACTTATTTTATTAAATATCATCTCCACCAAACAGGACAAGCTTGCATGTGTTATAGTTTTGGAGAAAAATGTGTTCATTTCATGTATGCGCAAAATGCCTTTGAAATGGCTTTAAAATGGATTTGGAGCATGGAGACGATTATCTCAGGATGGCAATATAAACAAACGAAACTTTTAGTAGATTTCTACTTATTTTATTAAATATTATCTCCACCAAACAGGACAAGCTTGCATCTGTTATAGTTTTGGAGAAAAATGTGTTCATTTCATGTATGCGCGAAATGCCTTAAAAATGGCTTTAAAATGGATTTGGAGCATGGAGACGATTATCTCGGGATTGCAAGATAACCAAACAAAACTTTTAGTGGATTTCTACTTATTTTATTAAATATCATCTCCACCAAACAGGACAAGCTTGCATCTGTTATAGTTTTGGAGAAAAATGTGTTCATTTCATGTATGCGCGAAATGCCTTAAAAATGGCTTTAAAATGGATTTGGAGCATGGAGACGATTATCTCGGGATTGCAAGATAACCAAACAAAACTTTTAGTGGATTTCTACTTATTTTATTAAATATCATCTCCACCAAACAGGACAAGCTTGCATGTGTTATAGTTTTGGAGAAAAATGTGTTCATTTCATGTATGCGCAAAATGCCTTTGAAATGGCTTTAAAATGGATTTGGAGCATGGAGACGATTATCTCAGGATGGCAATATAAACAAACGAAACTTTTAGTAGATTTCTACTTATTTTATTAAATATTATCTCCACCAAACAGGACAAGCTTGCATCTGTTATAGTTTTGGAGAAAAATGTGTTCATTTCATGTATGCGCGAAATGCCTTAAAAATGGCTTTAAAATGGATTTGGAGCATGGAGACGATTATCTCGGGATTGCAAGATAACCAAACAAAACTTTTAGTGGATTTCTACTTATTTTATTAAATATCATCTCCACCAAACAGGACAAGCTTGCATCTGTTATAGTTTTGGAGAAAAATGTGTTCATTTCATGTATGCGCGAAATGCCTTAAAAATGGCTTTAAAATGGATTTGGAGCATGAAGACGATTATCTCGGGATTGCAATATAACCAAACAAAACTTTTAGTGGATTTCTACTTATTTTATTAAATATCATCTCCACCAAACAGGACAAGCTTGCATCTGTTATAGTTTTGGAGAAAAATGTGTTCATTTCATGTATGCGCGAAATGCCTTAAAAATGGCTTTAAAATGGATTTGGAGCATGGAGACGATTATCTCGGGATTGCAAGATAACCAAACAAAACTTTTAGTGGATTTCTACTTATTTTTATTAAATATCATCTCCACCAAACAGGACAAGCTTGCATCTGTTATAGTTTTGGAGAAAAATGTGTTCATTTCATGTATGCGCGAAATGCCTTAAAAATGGCTTTAAAATGGATTTGGAGCATGGAGACGATTATCTCGGGATTGCAAGATAACCAAACAAAACTTTTAGTGGATTTCTACTTATTTTATTAAATATCATCTCCACCAAACAGGACAAGCTTGCATCTGTTATAGTTTTGGAGAAAAATGTGTTCATTTCATGTATGCGCGAAATGCCTTAAAAATGGCTTTAAAATGGATTTGGAGCATGGAGACGATTATCTCGGGATTGCAAGATAACCAAACAAAACTTTTAGTGGTTTTCTACTTATTTTATTAAATATCATCTCCACCAAACAGGACAAGCTTGCATGTGTTATAGTTTTGGAGAAAAATGTGTTCATTTCATGTATGCGCAAAATGCCTTTGAAATGGCTTTAAAATGGATTTGGAGCATGGAGACGATTATCTCGGGATTGCAAGATAACCAAACAAAACTTTTAGTGGATTTCTACTTATTTTATTAAATATCATCTCCACCAAACAGGACAAGCTTGCATCTGTTATAGTTTTGGAGAAAAATGTGTTCATTTCATGTATGCGCAAAATGCCTTTGAAATGGCTTTAAAATGGATTTGGAGCATGGAGACGATTATCTCAGGATGGCAATATAAACAAACGAAACTTTTAGTAGATTTCTACTTATTTTATTAAATATTATCTCCACCAAACAGGACAAGCTTGCATCTGTTATAGTTTTGGAGAAAAATGTGTTCATTTCATGTATGCGCGAAATGCCTTAAAAATGGCTTTAAAATGGATTTGGAGCATGGAGACGATTATCTCGGGATTGCAAGATAACCAAACAAAACTTTTAGTGGATTTCTACTTATTTTATTAAATATCATCTCCACCAAACAGGACAAGCTTGCATCTGTTATAGTTTTGGAGAAAAATGTGTTCATTTCATGTATGCGCGAAATGCCTTAAAAATGGCTTTAAAATGGAATTGGAGCATGGAGACGATTATCTCGGGATTGCAAGATAACCAAACAAAACTTTTAGTGGATTTCTACTTATTTTATTAAATATCATCTCCACCAAACAGGACAAGCTTGCATGTGTTATAGTTTTGGAGAAAAATGTGTTCATTTCATGTATGCGCAAAATGCCTTTGAAATGGCTTTAAAATGGATTTGGAGCATGGAGACGATTATCTCGGGATTGCAAGATAACCAAACAAAACTTTTAGTGGATTTCTACTTATTTTATTAAATATCATCTCCACCAAACAGGACAAGCTTGCATCTGTTATAGTTTTGGAGAAAAATGTGTTCATTTCATGTATGCGCGAAATGCCTTAAAAATGGCTTTAAAATGGATTTGGAGCATGGAGACGATTATCTCGGGATTGCAAGATAACCAAACAAAACTTTTAGTGGATTTCTACTTATTTTATTAAATATCATCTCCACCAAACAGGACAAGCTTGCATCTGTTATAGTTTTGGAGAAAAATGTGTTCATTTCATGTATGCGCGAAATGCCTTAAAAATGGCTTTAAAATGGATTTGGAGCATGGAGACGATTATCTCGGGATTGCAAGATAACCAAACAAAACTTTTAGTGGATTTCTACTTATTTTATTAAATATCATCTCCACCAAACAGGACAAGCTTGCATCTGTTATAGTTTTAGAGAAAAATGTGTTCATTTCATGTATGCGCGAAATGCCTTAAAAATGGCTTTAAAATGGATTTGGAGCATGGAGACGATTATCTCGGGATTGCAAGATAACCAAACAAAACTTTTAGTGGATTTCTACTTATTTTATTAAATATCATCTCCACCAAACAGGACAAGCTTGCATGTGTTATAGTTTTGGAGAAAAATGTGTTCATTTCATGTATGCGCAAAATGCCTTTGAAATGGCTTTAAAATGGATTTGGAGCATGGAGACGATTATCTCAGGATGGCAATATAAACAAACGAAACTTTTAGTAGATTTCTACTTATTTTATTAAATATTATCTCCACCAAACAGGACAAGCTTGCATCTGTTATAGTTTTGGAGAAAAATGTGTTCATTTCATGTATGCGCGAAATGCCTTAAAAATGGCTTTAAAATGGATTTGGAGCATGGAGACGATTATCTCGGGATTGCAAGATAACCAAACAAAACTTTTAGTGGATTTCTACTTATTTTATTAAATATCATCTCCACCAAACAGGACAAGCTTGCATCTGTTATAGTTTTGGAGAAAAATGTGTTCATTTCATGTATGCGCGAAATGCCTTAAAAATGGCTTTAAAATGGATTTGGAGCATGGAGACGATTATCTCGGGATTGCAAGATAACCAAACAAAACTTTTAGTGGATTTCTACTTATTTTATTAAATATCATCTCCACCAAACAGGACAAGCTTGCATCTGTTATAGTTTTGGAGAAAAATGTGTTCATTTCATGTATGCGCGAAATGCCTTAAAAATGGCTTTAAAATGGATTTGGAGCATGGAGACGATTATCTCGGGATTGCAAGATAACCAAACAAAACTTTTAGTGGATTTCTACTTATTTTATTAAATATCATCTCCACCAAACAGGACAAGCTTGCATCTGTTATAGTTTTAGAGAAAAATGTGTTCATTTCATGTATGCGCGAAATGCCTTAAAAATGGCTTTAAAATGGATTTGGAGCATGGAGACGATTATCTCGGGATTGCAAGATAACCAAACAAAACTTTTAGTGGATTTCTACTTATTTTATTAAATATCATCTCCACCAAACAGGACAAGCTTGCATGTGTTATAGTTTTGGAGAAAAATGTGTTCATTTCATGTATGCGCAAAATGCCTTTGAAATGGCTTTAAAATGGATTTGGAGCATGGAGACGATTATCTCAGGATGGCAATATAAACAAACGAAACTTTTAGTAGATTTCTACTTATTTTATTAAATATTATCTCCACCAAACAGGACAAGCTTGCATCTGTTATAGTTTTGGAGAAAAATGTGTTCATTTCATGTATGCGCGAAATGCCTTAAAAATGGCTTTAAAATGGATTTGGAGCATGGAGACGATTATCTCGGGATTGCAAGATAACCAAACAAAACTTTTAGTGGATTTCTACTTATTTTATTAAATATCATCTCCACCAAACAGGACAAGCTTGCATCTGTTATAGTTTTGGAGAAAAATGTGTTCATTTCATGTATGCGCGAAATGCCTTAAAAATGGCTTTAAAATGGATTTGGAGCATGGAGACGATTATCTCGGGATTGCAAGATAACCAAACAAAACTTTTAGTGGATTTCTACTTATTTTATTAAATATCATCTCCACCAAATAGGACAAGCTTGCATGTGTTATAGTTTTGGAGAAAAATGTGTTCATTTCATGTATGCGCAAAATGCCTTTGAAATGGCTTTAAAATGGATTTGGAGCATGGAGACGATTATCTCAGGATGGCAATATAAACAAACGAAACTTTTAGTAGATTTCTACTTATTTTATTAAATATTATCTCCACCAAACAGGACAAGCTTGCATCTGTTATAGTTTTGGAGAAAAATGTGTTCATTTCATGTATGCGCGAAATGCCTTAAAAATGGCTTTAAAATGGATTTGGAGCATGGAGACGATTATCTCGGGATTGCAAGATAACCAAACAAAACTTTTAGTGGATTTCTACTTATTTTATTAAATATCATCTCCACCAAACAGGACAAGCTTGCATCTGTTATAGTTTTGGAGAAAAATGTGTTCATTTCATGTATGCGCGAAATGCCTTAAAAATGGCTTTAAAATGGATTTGGAGCATGGAGACGATTATCTCGGGATTGCAAGATAACCAAACAAAACTTTTAGTGGATTTCTACTTATTTTATTAAATATCATCTCCACCAAACAGGACAAGCTTGCATCTGTTATAGTTTTGGAGAAAAATGTGTTCATTTCATGTATGCGCGAAATGCCTTAAAAATGGCTTTAAAATGGATTTGGAGCATGGAGACGATTATCTCGGGATTGCAAGATAACCAAACAAAACTTTTAGTGGATTTCTACTTATTTTATTAAATATCATCTCCACCAAACAGGACAAGCTTGCATCTGTTATAGTTTTAGAGAAAAATGTGTTCATTTCATGTATGCGCGAAATGCCTTAAAAATGGCTTTAAAATGGATTTGGAGCATGGAGACGATTATCTCGGGATTGCAAGATAACCAAACAAAACTTTTAGTGGATTTCTACTTATTTTATTAAATATCATCTCCACCAAACAGGACAAGCTTGCATGTGTTATAGTTTTGGAGAAAAATGTGTTCATTTCATGTATGCGCAAAATGCCTTTGAAATGGCTTTAAAATGGATTTGGAGCATGGAGACGATTATCTCAGGATGGCAATATAAACAAACGAAACTTTTAGTAGATTTCTACTTATTTTATTAAATATTATCTCCACCAAACAGGACAAGCTTGCATCTGTTATAGTTTTGGAGAAAAATGTGTTCATTTCATGTATGCGCGAAATGCCTTAAAAATGGCTTTAAAATGGATTTGGAGCATGGAGACGATTATCTCGGGATTGCAAGATAACCAAACAAAACTTTTAGTGGATTTCTACTTATTTTATTAAATATCATCTCCACCAAACAGGACAAGCTTGCATCTGTTATAGTTTTGGAGAAAAATGTGTTCATTTCATGTATGCGCGAAATGCCTTAAAAATGGCTTTAAAATGGATTTGGAGCATGGAGACGATTATCTCGGGATTGCAAGATAACCAAACAAAACTTTTAGTGGATTTCTACTTATTTTATTAAATATCATCTCCACCAAACAGGACAAGCTTGCATGTGTTATAGTTTTGGAGAAAAATGTGTTCATTTCATGTATGCGCAAAATGCCTTTGAAATGGCTTTAAAATGGATTTGGAGCATGGAGACGATTATCTCAGGATGGCAATATAAACAAACGAAACTTTTAGTAGATTTCTACTTATTTTATTAAATATTATCTCCACCAAACAGGACAAGCTTGCATCTGTTATAGTTTTGGAGAAAAATGTGTTCATTTCATGTATGCGCGAAATGCCTTAAAAATGGCTTTAAAATGGATTTGGAGCATGGAGACGATTATCTCGGGATTGCAAGATAACCAAACAAAACTTTTAGTGGATTTCTACTTATTTTATTAAATATCATCTCCACCAAACAGGACAAGCTTGCATCTGTTATAGTTTTGGAGAAAAATGTGTTCATTTCATGTATGCGCGAAATGCCTTAAAAATGGCTTTAAAATGGATTTGGAGCATGAAGACGATTATCTCGGGATTGCAATATAACCAAACAAAACTTTTAGTGGATTTCTACTTATTTTATTAAATATCATCTCCACCAAACAGGACAAGCTTGCATCTGTTATAGTTTTGGAGAAAAATGTGTTCATTTCATGTATGCGCGAAATGCCTTAAAAATGGCTTTAAAATGGATTTGGAGCATGGAGACGATTATCTCGGGATTGCAAGATAACCAAACAAAACTTTTAGTGGATTTCTACTTATTTTTATTAAATATCATCTCCACCAAACAGGACAAGCTTGCATCTGTTATAGTTTTGGAGAAAAATGTGTTCATTTCATGTATGCGCGAAATGCCTTAAAAATGGCTTTAAAATGGATTTGGAGCATGGAGACGATTATCTCGGGATTGCAAGATAACCAAACAAAACTTTTAGTGGATTTCTACTTATTTTATTAAATATCATCTCCACCAAACAGGACAAGCTTGCATCTGTTATAGTTTTGGAGAAAAATGTGTTCATTTCATGTATGCGCGAAATGCCTTAAAAATGGCTTTAAAATGGATTTGGAGCATGATGACGATTATCTCGGGATTGCAAGATAACCAAACAAAACTTTTAGTGGATTTCTACTTATTTTATTAAATATCATCTCCACCAAACAGGACAAGCTTGCATGTGTTATAGTTTTGGAGAAAAATGTGTTCATTTCATGTATGCGCAAAATGCCTTTGAAATGGCTTTAAAATGGATTTGGAGCATGGAGACGATTATCTCGGGATTGCAAGATAACCAAACAAAACTTTTAGTGGATTTCTACTTATTTTATTAAATATCATCTCCACCAAACAGGACAAGCTTGCATCTGTTATAGTTTTGGAGAAAAATGTGTTCATTTCATGTATGCGCGAAATGCCTTAAAAATGGCTTTAAAATGGATTTGGAGCATGGAGACGATTATCTCGGGATTGCAAGATAACCAAACAAAACTTTTAGTGGTTTTCTACTTATTTTATAAAATATCATCTCCACCAAACAGGACAAGCTTGCATGTGTTATAGTTTTGGAGAAAAATGTGTTCATTTCATGTATGCGCAAAATGCCTTTGAAATGGCTTTAAAATGGATTTGGAGCATGGAGACGATTATCTCGGGATTGCAAGATAACCAAACAAAACTTTTAGTGGATTTCTACTTATTTTATTAAATATCATCTCCACCAAACAGGACAAGCTTGCATCTGTTATAGTTTTGGAGAAAAATGTGTTCATTTCATGTATGCGCGAAATGCCTTAAAAATGGCTTTAAAATGGATTTGGAGCATGGAGACGATTATCTCGGGATTGCAAGATAACCAAACAAAACTTTTAGTAAATTTCTACTTATTTTATTAAATATCATCTCCACCAAACAGGACAAGCTTGCATCTGTTATAGTTTTGGAGAAAAATGTGTTCATTTCATGTATGCGCGAAATGCCTTAAAAATGGCTTTAAAATGGATTTGGAGCATGGAGACGATTATCTCGGGATTGCAAGATAACCAAACAAAACTTTTAGTGGATTTCTACTTATTTTATTAAATATCATCTCCACCAAACAGGACAAGCTTGCATGTGTTATAGTTTTGGAGAAAAATGTGTTCATTTCATGTATGCGCAAAATGCCTTTGAAATGGCTTTAAAAGGGATTTGGAGCATGGAGACGATTATCTCGGGATTGCAAGATAACCAAACAAAACTTTTAGTGGATTTCTACTTATTTTATTAAATATCATCTCCACCAAACAGGACAAGCTTGCATCTGTTATAGTTTTGGAGAAAAATGTGTTCATTTCATGTATGCGCGAAATGCCTTAAAAATGGCTTTAAAATGGATTTGGAGCATGGAGACGATTATCTCGGGATTGCAAGATAACCAAACAAAACTTTTAGTGGATTTCTACTTATTTTATTAAATATCATCTCCACCAAACAGGACAAGCTTGCATCTGTTATAGTTTTGGAGAAAAATGTGTTCATTTCATGTATGCGCGAAATGCCTTAAAAATGGCTTTAAAATGGATTTGGAGCATGGAGACGATTATCTCGGGATTGCAAGATAACCAAACAAAACTTTTAGTGGATTTCTACTTATTTTATTAAATATCATCTCCACCAAACAGGACAAGCTTGCATCTGTTATAGTTTTAGAGAAAAATGTGTTCATTTCATGTATGCGCGAAATGCCTTAAAAATGGCTTTAAAATGGATTTGGAGCATGGAGACGATTATCTCGGGATTGCAAGATAACCAAACAAAACTTTTAGTGGATTTCTACTTATTTTATTAAATATCATCTCCACCAAACAGGACAAGCTTGCATGTGTTATAGTTTTGGAGAAAAATGTGTTCATTTCATGTATGCGCAAAATGCCTTTGAAATGGCTTTAAAATGGATTTGGAGCATGGAGACGATTATCTCAGGATGGCAATATAAACAAACGAAACTTTTAGTAGATTTCTACTTATTTTATTAAATATTATCTCCACCAAACAGGACAAGCTTGCATCTGTTATAGTTTTGGAGAAAAATGTGTTCATTTCATGTATGCGCGAAATGCCTTAAAAATGGCTTTAAAATGGATTTGGAGCATGGAGACGATTATCTCGGGATTGCAAGATAACCAAACAAAACTTTTAGTGGATTTCTACTTATTTTATTAAATATCATCTCCACCAAACAGGACAAGCTTGCATCTGTTATAGTTTTGGAGAAAAATGTGTTCATTTCATGTATGCGCGAAATGCCTTAAAAATGGCTTTAAAATGGATTTGGAGCATGGAGACGATTATCTCGGGATTGCAAGATAACCAAACAAAACTTTTAGTGGATTTCTACTTATTTTATTAAATATCATCTCCACCAAACAGGACAAGCTTGCATGTGTTATAGTTTTGGAGAAAAATGTGTTCATTTCATGTATGCGCAAAATGCCTTTGAAATGGCTTTAAAATGGATTTGGAGCATGGAGACGATTATCTCAGGATGGCAATATAAACAAACGAAACTTTTAGTAGATTTCTACTTATTTTATTAAATATTATCTCCACCAAACAGGACAAGCTTGCATCTGTTATAGTTTTGGAGAAAAATGTGTTCATTTCATGTATGCGCGAAATGCCTTAAAAATGGCTTTAAAATGGATTTGGAGCATGGAGACGATTATCTCGGGATTGCAAGATAACCAAACAAAACTTTTAGTGGATTTCTACTTATTTTATTAAATATCATCTCCACCAAACAGGACAAGCTTGCATCTGTTATAGTTTTGGAGAAAAATGTGTTTATTTCATGTATGCGCGAAATGCCTTAAAAATGGCTTTAAAATGGATTTGGAGCATGGAGACGATTATCTCGGGATTGCAAGATAACCAAACAAAACTTTTAGTGGATTTCTACTTATTTTATTAAATATCATCTCCACCAAACAGGACAAGCTTGCATGTGTTAGTTTTGGAGAAAAATGTGTTCATTTCATGTATGCGCAAAATGCCTTTGAAATGGCTTTAAAATGGATTTGGAGCATGGAGACGATTATCTCAGGATGGCAATATAAACAAACGAAACTTTTAGTAGATTTCTACTTATTTTATTAAATATTATCTCCACCAAACAGGACAAGCTTGCATCTGTTATAGTTTTGGAGAAAAATGCGTTCATTTCATGTATGCGCGAAATGCCTTAAAAATGGCTTTAAAATGGATTTGGAGCATGGAGACGATTATCTCGGGATTGCAAGATAACCAAACAAAACTTTTAGTGGATTTCTACTTATTTTATTAAATATCATCTCCACCAAACAGGACAAGCTTGCATCTGTTATAGTTTTGGAGAAAAATGTGTTCATTTCATGTATGCGCGAAATGCCTTAAAAATGGCTTTAAAATGGATTTGGAGCATGGAGGCGATTATCTCGGGATTGCAAGATAACCAAACAAAACTTTTAGTGGATTTCTACTTATTTTATTAAATATCATCTCCACCAAACAGGACAAGCTTGCATCTGTTATAGTTTTGGAGAAAAATGTGTTCATTTCATGTATGCGCGAAATGCCTTAAAATGGCTTTAAAATGGATTTGGAGCATGGAGACGATTATCTCGGGATTGCAAGATAACCAAACAAAACTTTTAGTGGATTTCTACTTATTTTATTAAATATCATCTCCACCAAACAGGACAAGCTTGCATCTGTTATAGTTTTGGAGAAAAATGTGTTCATTTCATGTATGCGCGAAATGCCTTAAAAATGGCTTTAAAATGGATTTGGAGCATGGAGACGATTATCTCGGGATTGCAAGATAACCAAACAAAACTTTTAGTGGATTTCTACTTATTTTATTAAATATCATCTCCACCAAACAGGACAAGCTTGCATGTGTTATAGTTTTGGAGAAAAATGTGTTCATTTCATGTATGCGCAAAATGCCTTTGAAATGGCTTTAAAATGGATTTGGAGCATGGAGACGATTATCTCGGGATTGCAAGATAACCAAACAAAACTTTTAGTGGATTTCTACTTATTTTATTAAATATCATCTCCACCAAACAGGACAAGCTTGCATCTGTTATAGTTTTGGAGAAAAATGTGTTCATTTCATGTATGCGCGAAATGCCTTAAAAATGGCTTTAAAATGGATTTGGAGCATGGAGACGATTATCTCGGGATTGCAAGATAACCAAACAAAACTTTTAGTGGATTTCTACTTATTTTATTAAATATCATCTCCACCAAACAGGACAAGCTTGCATGTGTTATAGTTTTGGAGAAAAATGTGTTCATTTCATGTATGCGCAAAATGCCTTTGAAATGGCTTTAAAATGGATTTGGAGCATGGAGACGATTATCTCAGGATGGCAATATAAACAAACGAAACTTTTAGTAGATTTCTACTTATTTTATTAAATATTATCTCCACCAAACAGGACAAGCTTGCATCTGTTATAGTTTTGGAGAAAAATGTGTTCATTTCATGTATGCGCGAAATGCCTTAAAAATGGCTTTAAAATGGATTTGGAGCATGGAGACGATTATCTCGGGATTGCAAGATAACCAAACAAAACTTTTAGTGGATTTCTACTTATTTTATTAAATATCATCTCCACCAAACAGGACAAGCTTGCATCTGTTATAGTTTTGGAGAAAAATGTGTTCATTTCATGTATGCGCAAAATGCCTTAAAAATGGCTTTAAAATTGATTTGGAGCATGGAGACGATTATCTCGGGATTGCAAGATAACCAAACAAAACTTTTAGTGGATTTCTACTTATTTTATTAAATATCATCTCCACCAAACAGGACAAGCTTGCATCTGTTATAGTTTTGGAGAAAAATGTGTTCATTTCATTTATGCGCGAAATGCCTTAAAAATGGCTTTAAAATGGATTTGGAGCATGGAGACGATTATCTCGGGATTGCAAGATAACCAAACAAAACTTTTAGTGGATTTCTACTTATTTTATTAAATATCATCTCCACCAAACAGGACAAGCTTGCATCTGTTATAGTTTTGGAGAAAAATGTGTTCATTTCATGTATGCGCGAAATGCCTTAAAAATGGCTTTAAAATGGATTTGGAGCATGGAGACGATTATCTCGGGATTGCAAGATAACGAAACAAAACTTTTAGTGGATTTCTACTTATTTTATTAAATATCATCTCCACCAAACAGGACAAGCTTGCATCTGTTATAGTTTTGGAGAAAAATGTGTTCATTTCATGTATGCGCGAAATGCCTTAAAAATGGCTTTAAAATGGATTTGGAGCATGGAGACGATTATCTCGGGATTGCAAGATAACCAAACAAAACTTTTAGTGGATTTCTACTTATTTTATTAAATATCATCTCCACCAAACAGGACAAGCTTGCATCTGTTATAGTTTTGGAGAAAAATGTGTTCATTTCATGTATGCGCGAAATGCCTTAAAAATGGCTTTAAAATGGATTTGGAGCATGGAGACGAATATCTCGGGATTGCAAGATAACCAAACAAAACTTTTAGTGGATTTCTACTTATTTTATTAAATATCATCTCCACCAAACAGGACAAGCTTGCATCTGTTATAGTTTTGGAGAAAAATGTGTTCATTTCATGTATGCGCGAAAAGCCTTAGAAATGGCTTTAAAATGGATTTGGAGCATGGAGACGATTATCTCGGGATTGCAAGATAACCAAACAAAACTTTTAGTGGATTTCTACTTATTTTATTACATATCATCTCCACCAAACAGGACAAGCTTGCATGTGTTATAGTTTTGGAGAAAAATGTGTTCATTTCATCTATGCGCGAAATGCCTTTGAAATGGCTTTAAAATGGATTTGGAGCATGGAGACGATTATCTCGGGATTGCAAGATAACCAAACAAAACTTTTAGTGGATTTCTACTTATTTTATTAAATATAATCTCCACCAAACAGGACAAGCTTGCATCTGTTATAGTTTTGGAGAAAAATGTGTTCATTTCATGTATGCGCGAAATGCCTTAAAAATGGCTTTAAAATGGATTTGGAGCATGGAGACGATTATCTCGGGATTGCAAGATAACCAAACAAAACTTTTAGTGGATTTCTACTTATTTTATTAAATATCATCTCCACCAAACAGGACAAGCTTGCATCTGTTATAGTTTTGGAGAAAAATGTGTTCATTTCATGTATGCGCGAAATGCCTTAAAAATGGCTTTAAAATGGATTTGGAGCATGGAGACGATTATCTCGGGATTGCAAGATAACCAAACAAAACTTTTAGTGGATTTCTACTTATTTTATTAAATATCATCTCCACCAAACAGGACAAGCTTGCATGTGTTATAGTTTTGGAGAAAAATGTGTTCATTTCATGTATGCGCGAAATGCCTTAAAATGGCTTTAAAATGGATTTGGAGCATGGAGACGATTATCTCGGGATTGCAAGATAACCAAACAAAACTTTTAGTGGATTTCTACTTATTTTATTAAATATCATCTCCACCAAACAGGACAAGCTTGCATCTGTTATAGTTTTGGAGAAAAATGTGTTCATTTCATGTATGCGCGAAATGCCTTAAAAATGGCTTTAAAATGGATTTGGAGCATGGAGACGATTATCTCGGGATTGCAAGATAACCAAACAAAACTTTTAGTGGATTTCTACTTATTTTATTAAATATCATCTCCACCAAACAGGACAAGCTTGCATCTGTTATAGTTTTGGAGAAAAATGTGTTCATTTCATGTATGCGCGAAATGCCTTAAAAATGGCTTTAAAATGGATTTGGAGCATGGAGACGATTATCTCGGGATTGCAAGATAACCAAACAAAACTTTTAGTGGATTTCTACTTATTTTATTAAATATCATCTCCACCAAACAGGACAAGCTTGCATCTGTTATAGTTTTGGAGAAAAATGTGTTCATTTCATGTATGCGCGAAATGCCTTAAAAATGGCTTTAAAATGGATTTGGAGCATGGAGACGATTATCTCGGGATTGCAAGATAACCAAACAAAACTTTTAGTGGATTTCTACTTATTTTATTAAATATCATCTCCACCAAACAGGACAAGCTTGCATCTGTTATAGTTTTGGAGAAAAATGTGTTCATTTCATGTATGCGCGAAATGCCTTAAAAATGGCTTTAAAATGGATTTGGAGCATGGAGACGATTATCTCGGGATTGCAAGATAACCAAACAAAACTTTTAGTGGATTTCTACTTATTTTATTAAATATCATCTCCACCAAACAGGACAAGCTTGCATCTGTTATAGTTTTGGAGAAAAATGTGTTCATTTCATGTATGCGCGAAATGCCTTAAAAATGGCTTTAAAATGGATTTGGAGCATGGAGACGATTATCTCGGGATTGCAATATAACCAAACAAAACTTTTAGTGGATTTCTACTTATTTTATTAAATATCATCTCCACCAAACAGGACAAGCTTGCATCTGTTATAGTTTTGGAGAAAAATGTGTTCATTTCATGTATGCGCGAAATGCCTTAAAAATGGCTTTAAAATGGATTTGGAGCATGGAGACGATTATCTCGGGATTGCAAGATAACCAAACAAAACTTTTAGTGGATTTCTACTTATTTTATTAAATATCATCTCCACCAAACAGGACAAGCTTGCATCTGTTATAGTTTTGGAGAAAAATGTGTTCATTTCATGTATGCGCGAAATGCCTTAAAAATGGCTTTAAAATGGATTTGGAGCATGGAGACGATTATCTCGGGATTGCAAGATAACCAAACAAAACTTTTAGTGGATTTCTACTTATTTTATTAAATATCATCTCCACCAAACAGGACAAGCTTGCATCTGTTATAGTTTTGGAGAAAAATGTGTTCATTTCATGTATGCGCGAAATGCCTTAAAAATGGCTTTAAAATGGATTTGGAGCATGGAGACGATTATCTCGGGATTGCAAGATAACCAAACAAAACTTTTAGTGGATTTCTACTTATTTTATTAAATATCATCTCCACCAAACAGGACAAGCTTGCATCTGTTATAGTTTTGGAGAAAAATGTGTTCATTTCATGTATGCGCGAAATGCCTTAAAAATGGCTTTAAAATGGATTTGGAGCATGGAGACGATTATCTCGGGATTGCAAGATAACCAAACAAAACTTTTAGTGGATTTCTACTTATTTTATTAAATATCATCTCCACCAAACAGGACAAGCTTGCATCTGTTATAGTTTTGGAGAAAAATGTGTTCATTTCATGTATGCGCGAAATGCCTTAAAAATGGCTTTAAAATGGATTTGGAGCATGGAGACGATTATCTCGGGATTGCAAGATAACCAAACAAAACTTTTAGTGGATTTCTACTTATTTTATTAAATATCATCTCCACCAAACAGGACAAGCTTGCATCTGTTATAGTTTTGGAGAAAAATGTGTTCATTTCATGTATGCGCGAAATGCCTTAAAAATGGCTTTAAAATGGATTTGGAGCATGGAGACGATTATCTCGGGATTGCAAGATAACCAAACAAAACTTTTAGTGGATTTCTACTTATTTTATTAAATATCATCTCCACCAAACAGGACAAGCTTGCATCTGTTATAGTTTTGGAGAAAAATGTGTTCATTTCATGTATGCGCGAAATGCCTTAAAAATGGCTTTAAAATGGATTTGGAGCATGGAGACGATTATCTCGGGATTGCAAGATAACCAAACAAAACTTTTAGTGGATTTCTACTTATTTTATTAAATATCATCTCCACCAAACAGGACAAGCTTGCATCTGTTATAGTTTTGGAGAAAAATGTGTTCATTTCATGTATGCGCGAAATGCCTTAAAAATGGCTTTAAAATGGATTTGGAGCATGGAGACGATTATCTCGGGATTGCAAGATAACCAAACAAAACTTTTAGTGGATTTCTACTTATTTTATTAAATATCATCTCCACCAAACAGGACAAGCTTGCATCTGTTATAGTTTTGGAGAAAAATGTGTTCATTTCATGTATGCGCGAAATGCCTTAAAAATGGCTTTAAAATGGATTTGGAGCATGGAGACGATTATCTCGGGATTGCAAGATAACCAAACAAAACTTTTAGTGGATTTCTACTTATTTTATTAAATATCATCTCCACCAAACAGGACAAGCTTGCATCTGTTATAGTTTTGGAGAAAAATGTGTTCATTTCATGTATGCGCGAAATGCCTTAAAAATGGCTTTAAAATGGATTTGGAGCATGGAGACGATTATCTCGGGATTGCAAGATAACCAAACAAAACTTTTAGTGGATTTCTACTTATTTTATTAAATATCATCTCCACCAAACAGGACAAGCTTGCATCTGTTATAGTTTTGGAGAAAAATGTGTTCATTTCATGTATGCGCGAAATGCCTTAAAAATGGCTTTAAAATGGATTTGGAGCATGGAGACGATTATCTCGGGATTGCAAGATAACCAAACAAAACTTTTAGTGGATTTCTACTTATTTTATTAAATATCATCTCCACCAAACAGGACAAGCTTGCATCTGTTATAGTTTTGGAGAAAAATGTGTTCATTTCATGTATGCGCGAAATGCCTTAAAAATGGCTTTAAAATGGATTTGGAGCATGGAGACGATTATCTCGGGATTGCAAGATAACCAAACAAAACTTTTAGTGGATTTCTACTTATTTTATTAAATATCATCTCCACCAAACAGGACAAGCTTGCATCTGTTATAGTTTTGGAGAAAAATGTGTTCATTTCATGTATGCGCGAAATGCCTTAAAAATGGCTTTAAAATGGATTTGGAGCATGGAGACGATTATCTCGGGATTGCAAGATAACCAAACAAAACTTTTAGTGGATTTCTACTTATTTTATTAAATATCATCTCCACCAAACAGGACAAGCTTGCATCTGTTATAGTTTTGGAGAAAAATGTGTTCATTTCATGTATGCGCGAAATGCCTTAAAAATGGCTTTAAAATGGATTTGGAGCATGGAGACGATTATCTCGGGATTGCAAGATAACCAAACAAAACTTTTAGTGGATTTCTACTTATTTTATTAAATATCATCTCCACCAAACAGGACAAGCTTGCATCTGTTATAGTTTTGGAGAAAAATGTGTTCATTTCATGTATGCGCGAAATGCCTTAAAAATGGCTTTAAAATGGATTTGGAGCATGGAGACGATTATCTCGGGATTGCAAGATAACCAAACAAAACTTTTAGTGGATTTCTACTTATTTTATTAAATATCATCTCCACCAAACAGGACAAGCTTGCATCTGTTATAGTTTTGGAGAAAAATGTGTTCATTTCATGTATGCGCGAAATGCCTTAAAAATGGCTTTAAAATGGATTTGGAGCATGGAGACGATTATCTCGGGATTGCAAGATAACCAAACAAAACTTTTAGTGGATTTCTACTTATTTTATTAAATATCATCTCCACCAAACAGGACAAGCTTGCATCTGTTATAGTTTTGGAGAAAAATGTGTTCATTTCATGTATGCGCGAAATGCCTTAAAAATGGCTTTAAAATGGATTTGGAGCATGGAGACGATTATCTCGGGATTGCAAGATAACCAAACAAAACTTTTAGTGGATTTCTACTTATTTTATTAAATATCATCTCCACCAAACAGGACAAGCTTGCATCTGTTATAGTTTTGGAGAAAAATGTGTTCATTTCATGTATGCGCGAAATGCCTTAAAAATGGCTTTAAAATGGATTTGGAGCATGGAGACGATTATCTCGGGATTGCAAGATAACCAAACAAAACTTTTAGTGGATTTCTACTTATTTTATTAAATATCATCTCCACCAAACAGGACAAGCTTGCATCTGTTATAGTTTTGGAGAAAAATGTGTTCATTTCATGTATGCGCGAAATGCCTTAAAAATGGCTTTAAAATGGATTTGGAGCATGGAGACGATTATCTCGGGATTGCAAGATAACCAAACAAAACTTTTAGTGGATTTCTACTTATTTTATTAAATATCATCTCCACCAAACAGGACAAGCTTGCATCTGTTATAGTTTTGGAGAAAAATGTGTTCATTTCATGTATGCGCGAAATGCCTTAAAAATGGCTTTAAAATGGATTTGGAGCATGGAGACGATTATCTCGGGATTGCAAGATAACCAAACAAAACTTTTAGTGGATTTCTACTTATTTTATTAAATATCATCTCCACCAAACAGGACAAGCTTGCATCTGTTATAGTTTTGGAGAAAAATGTGTTCATTTCATGTATGCGCGAAATGCCTTAAAAATGGCTTTAAAATGGATTTGGAGCATGGAGACGATTATCTCGGGATTGCAAGATAACCAAACAAAACTTTTAGTGGATTTCTACTTATTTTATTAAATATCATCTCCACCAAACAGGACAAGCTTGCATCTGTTATAGTTTTGGAGAAAAATGTGTTCATTTCATGTATGCGCGAAATGCCTTAAAAATGGCTTTAAAATGGATTTGGAGCATGGAGACGATTATCTCGGGATTGCAAGATAACCAAACAAAACTTTTAGTGGATTTCTACTTATTTTATTAAATATCATCTCCACCAAACAGGACAAGCTTGCATCTGTTATAGTTTTGGAGAAAAATGTGTTCATTTCATGTATGCGCGAAATGCCTTAAAAATGGCTTTAAAATGGATTTGGAGCATGGAGACGATTATCTCGGGATTGCAAGATAACCAAACAAAACTTTTAGTGGATTTCTACTTATTTTATTAAATATCATCTCCACCAAACAGGACAAGCTTGCATCTGTTATAGTTTTGGAGAAAAATGTGTTCATTTCATGTATGCGCGAAATGCCTTAAAAATGGCTTTAAAATGGATTTGGAGCATGGAGACGATTATCTCGGGATTGCAAGATAACCAAACAAAACTTTTAGTGGATTTCTACTTATTTTATTAAATATCATCTCCACCAAACAGGACAAGCTTGCATCTGTTATAGTTTTGGAGAAAAATGTGTTCATTTCATGTATGCGCGAAATGCCTTAAAAATGGCTTTAAAATGGATTTGGAGCATGGAGACGATTATCTCGGGATTGCAAGATAACCAAACAAAACTTTTAGTGGATTTCTACTTATTTTATTAAATATCATCTCCACCAAACAGGACAAGCTTGCATCTGTTATAGTTTTGGAGAAAAATGTGTTCATTTCATGTATGCGCGAAATGCCTTAAAAATGGCTTTAAAATGGATTTGGAGCATGGAGACGATTATCTCGGGATTGCAAGATAACCAAACAAAACTTTTAGTGGATTTCTACTTATTTTATTAAATATCATCTCCACCAAACAGGACAAGCTTGCATCTGTTATAGTTTTGGAGAAAAATGTGTTCATTTCATGTATGCGCGAAATGCCTTAAAAATGGCTTTAAAATGGATTTGGAGCATGGAGACGATTATCTCGGGATTGCAAGATAACCAAACAAAACTTTTAGTGGATTTCTACTTATTTTATTAAATATCATCTCCACCAAACAGGACAAGCTTGCATCTGTTATAGTTTTGGAGAAAAATGTGTTCATTTCATGTATGCGCGAAATGCCTTAAAAATGGCTTTAAAATGGATTTGGAGCATGGAGACGATTATCTCGGGATTGCAAGATAACCAAACAAAACTTTTAGTGGATTTCTACTTATTTTATTAAATATCATCTCCACCAAACAGGACAAGCATGCATCTGTTATAGTTTTGGAGAAAAATGTGTTCATTTCATGTATGCGCGAAATGCCTTAAAAATGGCTTTAAAATGGATTTGGAGCATGGAGACGATTATCTCGGGATTGCAAGATAACCAAACAAAACTTTTAGTGGATTTCTACTTATTTTATTAAATATCATCTCCACCAAACAGGACAAGCTTGCATCTGTTATAGTTTTGGAGAAAAATGTGTTCATTTCATGTATGCGCGAAATGCCTTAAAAATGGCTTTAAAATGGATTTGGAGCATGGAGACGATTATCTCGGGATTGCAAGATAACCAAACAAAACTTTTAGTGGATTTCTACTTATTTTATTAAATATCATCTCCACCAAACAGGACAAGCTTGCATCTGTTATAGTTTTGGAGAAAAATGTGTTCATTTCATGTATGCGCGAAATGCCTTAAAAATGGCTTTAAAATGGATTTGGAGCATGGAGACGATTATCTCGGGATTGCAATATAACCAAACAAAACTTTTAGTGGATTTCTACTTATTTTATTAAATATCATCTCCACCAAACAGGACAAGCTTGCATCTG
The DNA here is from genome assembly GCF_048569485.1 of Anomaloglossus baeobatrachus. Lineage (NCBI taxonomy): Eukaryota > Metazoa > Chordata > Amphibia > Anura > Aromobatidae > Anomaloglossus > Anomaloglossus baeobatrachus. The sequence goes on along the minus strand of NW_027443559.1, from coordinate 1,283 downwards.
TTATAGTTTTGGAGAAAAATGTGTTCATTTCATGTATGCGCGAAATGCCTTAAAAATGGCTTTAAAATGGATTTGGAGCATGGAGACGATTATCTCGGGATTGCAAGATAACCAAACAAAACTTTTAGTGGATTTCTACTTATTTTATTAAATATCATCTCCACCAAACAGGACAAGCTTGCATCTGTTATAGTTTTGGAGAAAAATGTGTTCATTTCATGTATGCGCGAAATGCCTTAAAAATGGCTTTAAAATGGATTTGGAGCATGGAGACGATTATCTCGGGATTGCAAGATAACCAAACAAAACTTTTAGTGGATTTCTACTTATTTTATTAAATATCATCTCCACCAAACAGGACAAGCTTGCATCTGTTATAGTTTTGGAGAAAAATGTGTTCATTTCATGTATGCGCGAAATGCCTTAAAAATGGCTTTAAAATGGATTTGGAGCATGGAGACGATTATCTCGGGATTGCAATATAACCAAACAAAACGTTTAGTGGATTTCTACTTATTTTATTAAATATCATCTCCACCAAACAGGACAAGCTTGCATCTGTTATAGTTTTGGAGAAAAATGTGTTCATTTCATGTATGCGCGAAATGCCTTAAAAATGGCTTTAAAATGGATTTGGAGCATGGAGACGATTATCTCGGGATTGCAAGATAACCAAACAAAACTTTTAGTGGATTTCTACTTATTTTATTAAATATCATCTCCACCAAACAGGACAAGCTTGCATCTGTTATAGTTTTGGAGAAAAATGTGTTCATTTCATGTATGCGCGAAATGCCTTAAAAACGGCTTTAAAATGGATTTGGAGCATGGAGACGATTATCTCGGGATTGCAAGATAACCAAACAAAACTTTTAGTGGATTTCTACTTATTTTATTAAATATCATCTCCACCAAACAGGACAAGCTTGCATCTGTTATAGTTTTGGAGAAAAATGTGTTCATTTCATGTATGCGCGAAATGCCTTAAAAATGGCTTTAAAATGGATTTGGAGCATGGAGACGATTATCTCGGGATTGCAAGATAACCAAACAAAACTTTTAGTGGATTTCTACTTATTTTATTAAATATCATCTCCACCAAACAGGACAAGCTTGCATCTGTTATAGTTTTGGAGAAAAATGTGTTCATTTCATGTATGCGCGAAATGCCTTAAAAATGGCTTTAAAATGGATTTGGAGCATGGAGACGATTATCTCGGGATTGCAAGATAACCAAACAAAACTTTTAGTGGATTTCTACTTATTTTATTAAATATCATCTC
>NW_027443558.1:0-41404 GCF_048569485.1 Anomaloglossus baeobatrachus | reverse complement strand
AAAAAACGGACAATTACGGACAACGCGTTTCAGCTAACAAAAGCCTTCATCAGGTGTAGTTTACATTGCTGGTATTAAGAAAATCTAATTTATAGACTGATCTGTCTATGTGTATGATGTAGGCGGGTATGAGGAACATGGGTGTGTACTTCCAATTAGATTAGCACTCAACCTCGAAGAGGTAAATGGTGGTTCTTGTGCTGAAATCCTTATATGGATCATGTGTAAGGGCAAGCAAATATTGCTGCTATGCATGAATGATACAATTTATGAATGAAAAAGAATAAAAATTCTAATTGTTAATAAGGAAAATTTTGGTGTTTAAAATATGCGGTGATATAAAACACATAATAAATTATTCAGATTAAAAACACAATTTTTTTTTTTTTTTTCTTTTTTTCCTTCATCTCCTCCTTCCCTTCTCTTTCCTCTCTCTCCCTTTCCCCTTTTGCTCTCTCCCTTTCCTTCCTTTTTCCTTTAGAGAATAGTTTAAAATTCATGCACTTATATAAAAATCACTTCCAGATATATTGCATTTATAAATAAGAGACAAAGAAAAAAAAAAAAAAAAAAAAAATACATATACATTTAGACATTCTCTATCACATCGTTCAAACCATCTGGGTATAAGGTTTTCAGCTTAAAAATCCAATAGGACTCCTTCCTATTTAATTTTTTAAAACTGTCACTATCGTCCTCTGCAATTCTTTCTACAGGGGTCACTTTTATATCAAAATTTTTTTGATGTTTGATTAACAGGTGTCTGGAGAGACTATGTTTAAGAAAACCTTTTTTCGCATTGTGCCTGTGGCCATTCATGCGTGACCGCACCGTTTGTGTGGTGCGGCCAACGTACTGAAGACCACAGTCGCAGCTGACCACATAGACTACATGGTCACTGTCACATGTTAGATGTTGATTAATATTAATTGTCTCTCCTGTACTATTTGATGTGATACTATTCTGTTTGTGACTAATAATACCACAACAGAAGCATTTTTTTGATCCACATTTGAAAACGCCCGGAGGTTTTTGTGTGGAGAATCTTGCTGCACTAAAAACTGACAAAGGTTTTTTTGAAACAGTCGGTGCAATAATATTCTTCACCGTTATCCCCCTTTTAAACGTAATACCTGGAACCTCTGGTAACCATTTATTTAAAAAAGGATCCATTTTTAAAATGTGCCAATGTTTTTTTAAAATTGTCCTGATCAAATTACTACCCTGGTTAAATGCAGTTATAAAATTATATTGCCATTTTGTCCCTCTGTGTTCAATTTTTCTTTTTTTATTATTCCCATGTGGATCTTCCTGTTGTTCTGTGTTTAACTGAATCGAAGTAGTATTTTCTTTATTTTTTCTTTCCAAACAACCCATCTGGGTTTTTTTTAGGTATATCTCAAAGGCTTCTGTTACTAATTTTTGGGGATATTTTTTATCCAAAAATTTTTTTGTTAAAATTTTGGATTGTTCAATATAATCTGACTCCAAAGTATTATTCTTCCGAATTCGTCGGTATTGACTAAATGGTATATTCTGCTTCCATTTAGGATAGTGAGCACTACGGAAGTCAAGAAATCCGTTTGAGTCAGTTTTTTTAAAGAAGGTTTTAGTTATAATTTTATTGTCTGCATGACTAATTTCAAGGTCTAGATAGTGAATTTTATCCTTACTCATGTTATGGGTAAAGGAAATACCCCAACTGTTTTTGTTAAGCTCCTGTATGAGTAAGTTGGCATCTTCCTCCGAACCCTTCCAGAAAATGATAAGATCATCTATATAGCGTTTGTATAGCAATATATTTTCCTTAAAGGGTGTAGTATTCAGGGGCGATGAGGACTCGAATCGCCCCATGAAAAGATTAGCGAAACTTGGTGCGACCCGAGTCCCCATCGCGGTGCCATACCGCTGCAGATATAAATAGTCCTGAAACTCAAAAACATTGTGCTCCAGAATGAATTTTAGCCCCGCTAAAAGAAAGTCTCTTTGGGGAGCTGGCATGTTTGGTACTCCCATTAGATAATGAGAAACCGCCTGGATACCTTTCATATGCTCAATGTTGGAATATAGAGCGTTAACATCCAGTGTGATAAATAAATATTCCTTTTTCCAATCAAGGCTGCTGCATTCTGTTATTAGCTGGTTGGAATCTCTGAGATATGATGGTAAGTGGGTAACTAGATCTTGCAGGTGTAAATCAATGTAGTGTGATAAATAACTTGTCAAGGACCCTATACCCGAAATTATGGGTCTTCCGGGGGGGGTCTTTGTGTTTTTGTGAATTTTTGGTAAGTGGTAAAATGTTGCTCTGTTGGGTTTTTTGTTTGTCAAAAAACGTCTTTCTTTTTTGTTTATGATATTTTTTGTATAAGCTTCATTTATGAGGAAATGATATTCTGCGTTGAAAATTTTTGTTGGGTCTGTTTCTAGTTTTTTGTAATACTTTTGATTTGATAATATATTGTATGCCTCAGCCAGATACGCTGTTTTATCCTGAATTATGGCACCGCGATGGGGACTCGGGTCGCACCAAGTTTCGCTAATCTTTTCATGGGGCGATTCGAGTCCTCATCGCCCCTGAATACTACACCCTTTAAGGAAAAGATATTGCTATACAAACGCTATATAGATGATCTTATCATTTTCTGGAAGGGTTCGGAGGAAGATGCCAACTTACTCATACAGGAGCTTAACAAAAACAGTTGGGGTATTTCCTTTACCCATAACATGAGTAAGGATAAAATTCACTATCTAGACCTTGAAATTAGTCATGCAGACAATAAAATTATAACTAAAACCTTCTTTAAAAAAACTGACTCAAACGGATTTCTTGACTTCCGTAGTGCTCACTATCCTAAATGGAAGCAGAATATACCATTTAGTCAATACCGACGAATTCGGAAGAATAATACTTTGGAGTCAGATTATATTGAACAATCCAAAATTTTAACAAAAAAATTTTTGGATAAAAAATATCCCCAAAAATTAGTAACAGAAGCCTTTGAGATATACCTAAAAAAAACCCAGATGGGTTGTTTGGAAAGAAAAAATAAAGAAAATACTACTTCGATTCAGTTAAACACAGAACAACAGGAAGATCCACATGGGAATAATAAAAAAAGAAAAATTGAACACAGAGGGACAAAATGGCAATATAATTTTATAACTGCATTTAACCAGGGTAGTAATTTGATCAGGACAATTTTAAAAAAACATTGGCACATTTTAAAAATGGATCCTTTTTTAAATAAATGGTTACCAGAGGTTCCAGGTATTACGTTTAAAAGGGGGATAACGGTGAAGAATATTATTGCACCGACTGTTTTAAAAAAACCTTTGTCAGTTTTTAGTGCAGCAAGATTCTCCACACAAAAACCTCCGGGCGTTTTCAAATGTGGATCAAAAAAATGCTTCTGTTGTGGTATTATTAGTCACAAACAGAATAGTATCACATCAAATAGTACAGGAGAGACAATTAATATTAATCAACATCTAACATGTGACAGTGACCATGTAGTCTATGTGGTCAGCTGCGACTGTGGTCTTCAGTACGTTGGCCGCACCACACAAACGGTGCGGTCACGCATGAATGGCCACAGGCACAATGCGAAAAAAGGTTTTCTTAAACATAGTCTCTCCAGACACCTGTTAATCAAACATCAAAAAAATTTTGATATAAAAGTGACCCCTGTAGAAAGAATTGCAGAGGACGATAGTGACAGTTTTAAAAAATTAAATAGGAAGGAGTCCTATTGGATTTTTAAGCTGAAAACCTTATACCCAGATGGTTTGAACGATGTGATAGAGAATGTCTAAATGTATATGTATTTTTTTTTTTTTTTTTTTTTTCTTTGTCTCTTATTTATAAATGCAATATATCTGGAAGTGATTTTTATATAAGTGCATGAATTTTAAACTATTCTCTAAAGGAAAAAGGAAGGAAAGGGAGAGAGCAAAAGGGGAAAGGGAGAGAGAGGAAAGAGAAGGGAAGGAGGAGATGAAGGAAAAAAAGAAAAAAAAAAAAAAAAAAAAAAAAAATTGTGTTTTTAATCTGAATAATTTATTATGTGTTTTATATCACCGCATATTTTAAACACCAAAATTTTCCTTATTAACAATTAGAATTTTTATTCTTTTTCATTCATAAATTGTATCATTCATGCATAGCAGCAATATTTGCTTGCCCTTACACATGATCCATATAAGGATTTCAGCACAAGAACCACCATTTACCTCTTCGAGGTTGAGTGCTAATCTAATTGGAAGTACACACCCATGTTCCTCATACCCGCCTACATCATACACATAGACAGATCAGTCTATAAATTAGATTTTCTTAATACCAGCAATGTAAACTACACCTGATGAAGGCTTTTGTTAGCTGAAACGCGTTGTCCGTAATTGTCCGTTTTTTATTGAACCCTTAATAAACTCTTGTTCTTGAAGTTGTTGCAAACTTGCACTGATAATCCATTTATCCTCCGGAAGCGCCGAAAGGGATTTTGTCTTTACTCTAATTTTTGCTGAGTATTTTAGCAGCATTTTTAATGAGTCTAATGCAAATTAAAAGCTGATTTTACAGTCCAAGCAGAAGCTATGAGATTTCATAAAGCTAATGCACATGATTGTTTATTTTTCCCAACTGACATGGGAAACTGCTGCAATTTTGAAAGAACGTTAAGTGTGAATATAGACAAAGGGGTGGAGCAGGAAGTTTATCTTTCTAGTTCAATTTGCCATATAAACAAGTCATTTTACAGTAAAGAATGTTTCCCAACATTTTGTCCACTAAAATCAATTTTATCATCGGTTTTGAATTTTTTTTGTCAGTCCGTTAAAGTAGAGCAATACCTAGGAGTCAGAGATGTGTCAAGGCATTTTCCTATTCTATTCACATTCCATTTCAGCTGTGTTTCAATCCATTTCATTTATTTTCAGCACCCTCTCAAACCTTCTGGGCGTCTGCAGAGAAAATGCTTGCATTTCCCATTTATTATGTTCGTTACTCAAGACGAGTGCCCAAGCATTAGAAATTGCTCAGCTCAAGTAATGAGCACCTGAGCATTTTAGTGTTCACCCATCACTAGTAACTGTTTTTTATTTTGTAAAAATCTTTATTAATCCCTTTTTTATTTTTCTGAGTGTCTTTGTCATGCCCTGGGACAGCATAGCTGCTCGGATCCAGGCGGTCCGTGGCTCGAGTGGTCCCTGACCCGGGGGCACCATCGAACAGTTTTTAAATGAAAAGGGAAAAAAATAATAAAAATAGTTGCGGTGCACGGCCAGGGATAGTAGGGCTGCCGCTGCCAGTCTTCCCTGGGGGTGATGGAAGGGGCAGCATGGATGGTGGAGCCCTCTTCGAGCAGGGCTTTTCCCCAGGGGTAGGTAAGGGTTAACGTGGAGGCACAGGGCTATAAATCAGTCCTGACCGGGGAGTGCAGTTTGGTTGCTCTTACTTACAGCTGGGTTCACACCCTAGAGACGTGCTGGATCCCAGGTGCGCCCGAGTCCACTATAGCTGTGCCAGCCAACCTGGTGACACTCTCCCACCGATGCACTCTGGTGTGTTTGTCGGTCCTCCACGGCGTGGAGCTCCTGGAGGTCCGTCTGGTGTCTCTGTCCTGCCGCAAGCAGCTTAGATTTTTTAAGGGAATATATCCCAGTCCTCCATTTTCTGCTGATGCCTCGGACGTTAGTGGTGGCGGATGAGTCCTGGAAACCTACCCGCCTGGCAGAGTTAACAGATGGCTTGAAGTCCCGGTCTGTTCTGGGATCTGCACCCCATGCGTGCAAAGTACTGGGAGCCCTGGATGTCCACCCCACAGGATTCCTCTGTCCTTGGAGCTTGCTCTCTTGCTCTCTAGCTACTTTCTCCCCTGAGTGGCTGTTGTTTATCCTCAGGTCCTTACGGTGTATTTCTACTCCTCTTTCTCTGTGTCTCAAGATTCCTTTGTCTGTCATGACACCTTTCTTATGACTGCTCACTTTCAACTACTTCACTTTACTTCTTCCTCACTCTCTTTCTCCAACTTCACTCACTTTTTTCTAAAACTGACTGTTCCGCTGTCTACCCACACCTCCCAGGCCACCAGCTCCTCCCCCAGGTCTGATCTCTCCCTGTCACGGTTCCGCCTCCCCATCCCCATGGCTAGGGGGCGGAGTCTTCTCCGGAGCCTCACTTCTGGAGCTTGGATGCTTTAAAAACTGACATCTCCAGTGAACCAGTGCTGGCTATAAGCTTAGCGCTGCTTTGCCTGTGATTGCTGGTCCTTTAAGTGTTTAATGTGTTCCGTTCCCTAGTCGTTCCCCAATTCCTTTATCCCCTCTCCTACCCCCCCACTCGGTTGCTTCCTCTGGTACTGACCTCGGCCTGACCTCGACTCCACTTCTGCTCTTTCCTCCAGTCCACCTTCTGCCTGTACTGTGTTAGACCCAGCCTGCCTGACTATTCCTCGCACGCCCCGCAGCTCTGTTCCCCAGCTGTGGTGTAAGGCAGTGTATGAGCACACACTGTGTATCTACTTCCTTGTTCTTGTTGCTCTGTGTAGTGTCTTCTGCTGCAGGGCTCTGGTTTCCCCTGGTGGCAGCTTGATAACACATCAGTGAAAAACACAGACGTTTTTCACTGACATGTTAAAGGTGAGTATGTCCCACTGTGTGCGAAGATTTTGGCACAGTTGTGATCTCTGTGTGCTTTCCATTATTATACATGCAGATCAGGCAATTATTCTATTCACCTGTCTATGCTCTTGTTGTCCGTAGTGCTGAACTCTCTCGGATGCTCTGTCTGGCCACCACTGTCTCACTGCTGCTACTACTTCCGGGTCGGCAGTGCAGTGCATTACTGCATATGTATGAGAATAATTAGCTGGCTTGGAAGCAGGAGAGAACAGCTTTTTATTTTAAATGTACGTGTTTTTCTGGTACGTGTTTCACAAATAACACCACTGTGTGGCCCGTGGGACATCGGTAATGCCAGAAAAAACTGACATATCTCTGTGCAAAAATCACGGACACACGTATACGCCACACGGAAACATGTCAGTGAAAAATCACTGATGTGTGCGCAGACATTGATTTTAATGGTCTGCATATGTCCGTGATTCTGGTAGTTACAAAAACTAGCATATATGTACCAGAATCACTGACATGGAAAGGGGGTCTGAGGCCTCCGACACACATCCGTGGAAAAACACGCACGTGTGTTACGTCCGTTTTTCGGGTCTCTTTTCCGTTTTTGTGTCCTTTTTTTTAGTCCGTGTGGCATCTGTGTGAACTGCATATGCTAGCCGTGTGTGCATGTGTAATGCCCGTTTGTGCATGTGAAACTTAACTGACGTGTGTGTGTGTTGTCTGTGTGAAATGTCCGTGTGTGTGATGCTAAATGTCATTGATACATAACCGCTGACAGCAGACAGAGTCGCATGCTGAGAATGAACTCGGGTGAACTTCACCCGACTTCATCCTCATACCGCGGCTCTGTTTGTGTCACGTCCTGATTAGCGGTCATCTGTGAAGAACTCACCGGTGACCGCCAATCCCCTGAGTGACTGAAGCGAGCAGCGCGATTAGCGCTGCCATCACTCAGGTTACCCACGGCTAGCTGGATCCTCCCGCCTTGACCGCAACTCACCTGTTACTTCATCGCTGTCACTCGGGCGACTTGCTGTCACAGGTGGAGGATCCAGCGGTGGCCGCGAGTTACCTGAGTGACATCATCGGTGATCGCGATACTCACCTCAGTTGAGGCATGGAGCTGTCAGGAGTGGCGAGGTTCTTCTGCAGCTCCTGTCACCTTCATGTAGCAGAGCTGGAAGCGACACTGGACCTCCGTGGATTACACCGGACATGGATGGGTATTTGGGGTATAATAAATTTGTGAACGAGGTTTTTTTTTAATGTTTAGTATTTCAAATAAAGGATTTTTCTTTGTTTGTGTTTATCTACTTAAATTTTCAGATTAATCATGGAAGGTATCTCAGGGAGACGCCTGCAATGATTAATCTTCGACTTAGTGGCAGCTATGGACTGCCATTAACTCCTTATCACCCCAATTGCCAATGCACCAGGGCAATTTGGAAGAGCCGGGTAGAGTCCCAGAACTATCGCATCTAATGGATGCGGCAATTAAGGGCGGCTGCTGGCTGATATTGTTAGTAGAGTTGAGCGTGGTTCTCCAGTTCTAGGCTCGAGCGATTTTGGGGCCTGTTCTAGATCGAACTAGAACTCGAGCTTTTTGCAAAAGCTCGATAGTTCTAGAAACGTTCGAGAACGGTTCTAGTAGCAAAAAAACAGCTAATTCCTAGCTTGGTTTCCGCTGTAATAGTGTAAGTCACTCTGTGAATCACACTATTATGACATTTCAGTGTATGGTGTGCGGGAACAGCGCCTTCAGATCACTGCTGTTTCTATAATGGCGATCGCCATTTTTTTCCTTGTCTTCCTTCCCTAAGCGCGCGCGTCTTGTGGGGCGGGCCAGCATGTCAGCCAATCCCAGACACACACACAGCTAAGTGGACTTTTAGCCAGAGAAGCAACGGCATGTGTGATAGGATGTCCATGTCACATGTCCCTGCATTATAAAACCGGACATTTTCCTCCAGGACGCCATTATCTCTTCTGCGTTTTTGGTGTCAGACATCACTGTCGCATCTCCGTCCTGAGTCCTATCGCCGATACAGCTGTATGCGCTCCATACACAGCGCTGGACAGCATAGGGATAGCACTTTCTATCAGTCCTTTTAAGGGCTCAAACCGGCAGGGTCAGAGCCATAGGTGACAGGTCCTGAAAACAGCGACAGCGTCTGTGTCACCAAGGTCAGGGATTTCCTCCCTGCATTTCCCTATTAGGAGGGAATAGAAAGGCAGGCTTCCTTTCCTCTACCCAGAGCCCCACAATCCTGGCACTGTACCCTCCTGTCCTCTGCACACTCCAACTCATGATAACTAAGCCATTATACTAGCAAACACTCAGTGTACCTAGTGGCATCCTAAACGTGGCTATTGGACTTTTGTCTAGTCACACTAGTGCAAAGACATTTGCAGCACCTCTGCCTGCATTGCACACTCCAACTCATTATAACTAAGCCATTATACTAGCAAACACTCAGTGTACCTAGTGGCATCATAAACGTGGCTATTGGACATTTGTCTAGTCACACTAGTGCAAAGACATTTGCAGCACCTCTGCCTGCATTGCACACTCCAACTCATTATAACTAAGCCATTATACTAGCAAACACTCAGTGTACCTAGTGGCATCCTAAACGTGGCTATTGGACTTTGCTATAGTCCCACTAGTGCAAAGACATTTGCAGCACCTCTGCCTGCATTGCACACTCCAAATCATTATAACTAAGCCATTATACTAGCAAACACTCAGTGTACCTAGTGGCATCCTAAACGTGGCTATTGGACTTTGCTATAGTCCCACTAGTGCAAAGACATTTGCAGCACCTCTGCCTGCATTGCACACTCCAACTCATTATAACTAAGCCATTATACTAGCAAACACTCAGTGTACCTAGTGGCATCCTAAACGTGGCTATTGGACTTTGCCATAGTCCCACTAGTGCAAAGACATTTGCAACACCTCTGCCTGCATTGCACACTCCAACTCATTATAACTAAGCCATTATACTAGCAAACACTCAGTGTAACTAGTGGCATCCTAAACGTGGCTATTGGACTTTGCTATAGTCCCACTAGTGCAAAGACATTTGCAGCACCTCTGCCTGCATTGCACACTCCAAATCATTATAACTAAGCCATTATACTAGCAAACACTCAGTGTACCTAGTGGCATCCTAAACGTGGCTATTGGACTTTGCTATAGTCCCACTAGTGCAAAGACATTTGCAGCACCTCTGCCTGCATTGCACACTCCAACTCATTATAACTAAGCCATTATACTAGCAAACACTCAGTGTACCTAGTGGCATCCTAAACGTGGCTATTGGACTTTGCTATAGTCCCACTATTGCAAAGAAATTTGCAGCACCTCTGCCTGCATTGCACACTCCAAATCATTATAACTAAGCCATTATACTAGAAAACACTCAGTGTACCTAGTGGCATCCTAAACGTGGCTATTGGACTTTGCTATAGTCCCACTAGTGCAAAGACATTTGCAGCACCTCTGCCTGCATTGCACACTCCAAATCATTATAACTAAGCCATTATACTAGCAAACACTCAGTGTACCTAGTGGCATCCTAAACGTGGCTATTGGACTTTGCTATAGTCCCACTAGTGCAAAGACATTTGCAGCACCTCTGCCTGCATTGCACACTCCAACTCATTATAACTAAGCCATTATACTAGCAAACACTCAGTGTACCTAGTGGCATCCTAAACGTGGCTATTGGACTTTGCTATAGTCCCACTAGTGCAAAGACATTTGCAGCACCTCTGCCTGCATTGCACACTCCAAATCATTATAACTAAGCCATTATACTAGCAAACACTCAGTGTACCTAGTGGCATCCTAAACGTGGCTATTGGACTTTGCTATAGTCCCACTAGTGCAAAGACATTTGCAGCACCTCTGCCTGCATTGCACACTCCAACTCATTATAACTAAGCCATTATAAAAGCAAACACTCAGTGTACCTAGTGGCATCCTAAACGTGGCTATTGGACTTTGCTATAGTCCCACTAGTGCAAAGACATTTGCAGCACCTCTGCCTGCATTGCACACTCCAAATCATTATAACTAAGCCATTATACTAGCAAACACTCAGTGTACCTAGTGGCATCCTAAAGGTGGCTATTGGACTTTGCTATAGTCCCACTAGTGCAAAGACATTTGCAGCACCTCTGCCTGCATTGCACACTCCAACTCATTATAACTAAGCCATTATACTAGCAATTTTTGCTGCCAGTTTAAGGGCCGTAGTTGCATTGTCAGGGATATTTATTCTTTATTATTCTGCTGTTAATAAAGCTAGACCACCACTGCAATCTACACCACCTCTCAATTTTTACTACCACATTTTCAGTCCACAATCTTGTCGCAATCAACATGAGTGGCAAAATGACAGATGCTGGTGGAAAGGGGAAAAGGCGTGGTGGAAAAGGCAAAAAAGGTTTTGTCCGTGGGGAAGGTGGCAAAGCTCCATTATCATCTGCTGAAGATAGACCATCTACCAGCAAAAGTAAGATGTCTACTACTTACCGTGGACAATCCGATGTGCTCCCTTTTTTACGGACACAAACAACAGGAACAAAGGTAGATGATGGGCAAAAAAGGAAAATGCTTAAATGGATCTCAAGTGGTCCAACAAGTGCCCTCTCAGCCACTTCAAGTACCGCATCCAAAAAACACCAGTCCTCTGAGTTGTCATCCCAATCAAACTTGATTTCTCCCAGCTCTGAAGTCTCCATCAGCCCTGCACAGTATGGTGGAACTGAGATGGCTGAGTCTGCAGAGCTGTTCAGTCACACTATAGCCTGGGAATCAGAGGTCTGCTCCCAAGCTACAGTGAGTACAGAACAGGAAATGGTCTGCAGTGATTCCCAGAACCTTTGTGACTCTGATTCAGACCGTGAGGACTAAGTTTCGGAGCATAATGTTGACCCTTTGTCACAAATTGTAACACCTGTGGTTATAGACAATGAGGAACATACTGATGAAGATGAGACGCAGATACGCGATTGGCATGACAACTTAAATATTCGGTCAGGGCAAGAAGAGGCTCAGTCTGAGGGGGAGGGGAGTGCAAACACAACAATTGATGATGAAGTTCTAGATCCCACCTACTGTCAACCCAGTCAGGCACTCGAGGAGGTCAACAGAGGTGGTGGAGGAGGATGCAACTGATGACGAAGTTACCTTGCGCCTTCCTGGACAGAGTCGGAGTACTGGTAGCACGTCTACAACTGCATCCTCAGCCACCACTCTGCCTCTGAGCATTATTCGGGGTGGATCAACAGGTCTCATGGCCTCTAAGCCTTGCCTAGCCTGGTCCTTTTTTGACATAGAAAAAGATCGCCCAAATTATGTGATCTGTAAAATTTGTCATGGTTCTTTTAGTAGAGGTCAAAACCTCAGCAGTTTGTCAACTTCTTCCATGAATCGTCACATGAATAAATATCATATGGCCCGGTGGGAAGCTCACCGTGCTGCATGCGGCCTAGCGGAGCGAACCATCCACCGCCTGCCCCTTCCAGTGCATCCGCGCGCTCGTCATATTCTAGGACTGTGGGGACAGCTGTCACACCTGTTTTTCCACCCACAACTTCCACCACTGTAACCGCAACAGGCAGTTTGCTTGGTAGGTCGTCAGTTGGTTTGGAAGGGGAAACAAGTGAGTATGTACAGCTCTCTCAGACATCGATAGCACCAACTTTGGATGAAGGCAACATCATGTCTCCGCCTGCACTTTCCCCACAAACCTGCATTTTTCCAGGGACACCCTACTCAACACCGTCTACACACAGCAGCCAGATCTCTGTCCCTCAGATGTGGACAAATAAAAGGCCATTTCCTGCGACCCATGACAAAGTTAAGAGGTTGACTCTATCCCTCTGTAAGCTGTTGGCTACAGAAATGCTGCCTTTCCGCCTAGTGGACACACAGGATTTTAGAGACCTTATGTCTGTCGCTGTGCCCCAGTACCAGATGCCTAGTCGCCACTACTTCTCTAAGAAAGGTGTGCCCGCGCTACACCAGCATGTCGCACACAACATCACCGCTTCCTTGAGAAACTCTGTGTGTGAACGGGTGCATTTCACCACCGATACTTGGACCAGTAAGCATGGACAGGGACGTTACATGTCGCTGACTGGGCACTGGGTAACTATGGTGATAGATGGTGAAGGGTCTGCTGCACAAGTCTTGCCGTCCCCACGACTTGTGTGTCAATCCTCTGTCTGTCCAAGTTCCGCCACTGCTTCTGCATCCTCCACCTCATCTGGGTCCTCCACCTCCGCCCCAAGCCTGCCTGGTCAGGCCACCAGCGTTCTCACTGCGCAGAAGGAATCACGCACCCCTCATTACTATGCTGGCAGCAGAGCGCAACGGCATCAGGCGGTCTTTAGCTTGACATGTCTTGGGAATAAGAGTCACACAGCTGAGGAGTTGTGGTCAGCTCTGCGGTCCGAGTTTAATAAATGGTTGTCTCCACTCAACCTGCAGCCTGGTAAGGCCGTGTGCGACAATGCTGCAAACCTGGGTGCGGCCCTTCGCCTGGGCAAGGTGACACACGTACCTTGTATGGCTCACGTGTTGAACCTTGTCGTGCAGCAATTTTTAACACAGTATCCCGGCCTAGATGGCCTTCTGAACAGGGCACGAAAACTGTCTGCTCACTTCCGCCGTTCAAGCGCCGCAGCTGAGCCACTTGCATCGCTCCAGAAGTCTTTCGGCCTGCCGGTTCATCGCCTGAAATGCGATGTGGCGACACGCTGGAATTCAACTCTCCACATGTTACAGCGACTGTGGCAGCACCGCCGTGCCCTGGTGCAATACGTCATGACGTATAGCCTGGGCCAACGAGATGCAGAGGTGGGGCAGATCACCCTGATGGAGTGGTCTCAGATCAAGGACCTATGCACCCTTCTGCACAGTTTCGACATGGCGACGAATATATTTAGCGCTGACAATGCCATTATCAGCATGACGATTCCAGTCATTTACATGCTGGAACACACGCTAAACACTATTCGGAGTCAGGGGGTGGGACAACAGGAAGGGGATGAACTACAGGAGGATTCATATGCGCAAGACACAACAACATCACCAAGGTCCAGACGTTCATCATCACCAAGGCGCCAGGCATGGGAGCATGGGGGACAGGGATGAACAAGGGCGCATGGTAGCAGGCGAGTTGTTGAGGAAGGTGCAGGAGGACATGAAGAAATGGAGGACGAACTGTCCATGGACATGGAAGACTCAGCAGATGAGGGAGACCTTGGTCAAATTTCAGTTGAAAGAGGTTGGGGGGAGATGTCAGAGGAAGAAAGAACGGTTAGCACCTCTATGCCACAAACACAGCGTGGACTTGGTCCACATGGCTGCGCAAGACACATGAGTGCCTTCTTGTTGCACTACCTCCAACATGACCCTCGTATTGTCAAAATTAGAAGTGATGATGACTACTGGCTTGCCACACTATTAGATCCCCGGTACAAGTCCAAATTTTGTGACATAATTCCAGCCATAGAAAGGGACGCACGTATGCAGGAGTATCAGCAGAAGCTGTTACTCGATCTTAGATCTGCTTTTCCACCAAACAACCGTGCAGGTGCAGGGAGTGAATCTCCCAGTTGTAACTTGACAAACATGGGACGGTCTCGTCATCTTCAACAGTCTACACGTACCAGTAGGACCGTATCTGGTGCTGGTAACAGCAATTTTATGGAATCTTTTCATAATTTTTTTAGACCTTCCTTTGCAAGGCCACCAGAGACAACAAGTCTGACACATAGTCAACGGCTGGAGAGGATGATACAGGAGTATCTACAAATGAACATCGATGCCATGACTTTGCAAATGGAGCCTTGCTCATTTTGGGCTTCAAATCTAGAAAAATGGCCAGAGCTATCCAGTTACGCCTTGGAGATTTTGTCGTGTCCAGCTGCCAGCGTTGTCTCTGAACGTGTCTTCAGTGCTGCTGGGTGTGTGCTGACAGATAAGCGCACGCGTCTGTCCAGTGACAATGTGGACAGACTGACGTTCATCAAAATGAACAAGTCATGGATCCAGAAGGAATTTACAACCCCTGTGTGATCCTGGGGAGAGTAAATGCTTGTGGATTTGGAATGTGCTTGATGCAAATCTAGCTGTGAAGTGTACAACTAGGGCACAAGTGCTGCCACTGAAGGGGTGGGTGTGTGTGGGGCACAATTTTTGGAAAAAAGGGAGACTCCGCTTGTAGTAACCCTTGCTTGCTGTGTTTTTAAAAGAAGCCAAGATGAACAGACCTGGGATCAGGAAAGACTTTGCTACCTACCCCGGTGTCATCCTGGGGACGGTTAAAAATAGCGTATTTTTGAATGTGCTTGATGCAAATCTAGATGTGAAGTGTACAACTAGGGCACAAGTGCTGCCACTGAATGGGTGGGTGTGTGTGGGGCACAATTTTTGGAAAAAAGGGAGACTTCGCTTGGAGTAACCCTTGCTTACATTGTTTTTAAAAGAAGCCAAGATGAACAAGTCATGGTTCAGCAAAGACTTTGCTACCTACCCCGGTGTCATCCTGGGGACGGATAAGAATGGCGTATTTTTGAATGTGCTTGATGCAAATCTAGCTGTGAAGTGTACAACTAGGGCACAAGTGCTGCCACTGAAGGGGTGGGTGTGTGTGGGGCACAATTTTTGGAAAAAAGGGAGACTCCGCTTGGAGTAACCCTTGCTTGCTGTGTTTTTAAAAGAAGCCAAGATGAACAGAGCTGGGATCAGGAAAGACTTTGCTACCTACCCCGGTGTCATCGTGGGGACGGTTAAGAATAGCGTATTTTTGAATGTGCTTGATGCAAATCTAGCTGTGAAGTGTACAACTAGGGCACAAGTGCTGCCACTGAATGGGTGGGTGTGTGTGGGGCACAATTTTTGGAAAAAAGGGAGACTTCGCTTGGAGTAACCCTTGCTTGATGTGTTTTTAAAAGAAGCCAAGATGAACAGAGCTGGGATCAGGAAAGACTTTGCTACCTACCCCGGTGTCATCCTGGGGACGGTTAAGAATAGCGTATTTTTGAATGTGCTTGATGCAAATCTAGCTGTGAAGTGTACAACTAGGGCACAAGTGCTGCCACTGAATGGGTGGGTGTGTGTGGGGCACAATTTTTGGAAAAAAGGGAGACTTCGCTTGGAGTAACCCTTGCTTGATGTGTTTTTAAAAGAAGCCAAGATGAACAGAGCTGGGATCAGGAAAGACTTTGCTACCTACCCCGGTGTCATCCTGGGGACGGTTAATTATGGCGTATTTTTGAATGTGCTTGATGCAAATCTAGCTGTGAAGTGTACAACTAGGGCACAAGTGCTGCCACTGAATGGGTGGGTGTGTGTGGGGCACAATTTTTGGAAAAAAGGGAGACTTCGCTTGGAGTAACCCTTGCTTACATTGTTTTTAAAAGAAGCCAAGATGAACAAGTCATGGTTCAGCAAAGACTTTGCTACCTACCCCGGTGTCATCCTGGGGACGGATAAGAATGGCGTATTTTTGAATGTGCTTGATGCAAATCTAGCTGTGAAGTGTACAACTAGGGCACAAGTGCTGCCACTGAAGGGGTGGGTGTGTGTGGGGCACAATTTTTGGAAAAAAGGGAGACTCCGCTTGGAGTAACCCTTGCTTGCTGTGTTTTGAAAAGAAGCCAAGATGAACAGAGCTGGGATCAGGAAAGACTTTGCTACCTACCCCGGTGTCATCCTGGGGACGGTTAACAATAGCGTATTTTTGAATGTGCTTGATGCAAATCTAGCTGTGAAGTGTACAACTAGGGCACAAGTGCTGCCACTGAATGGGTGGGTGTGTGTGGGGCACAATTTTTGGAAAAAAGGGAGACTTCGCTTGGAGTAACCCTTGCTTGCTGTGTTTTTAAAAGAAGCCAAGATGAACAGAGCTGGGATCAGGAAAGACTTTGCTACCTACCCCGGTGTCATCCTGGGGACGGTTAAGAATAGCGTATTTTTGAATGTGCTTGATGCAAATCTAGCTGTGAAGTGTACAACTAGGGCACAAGTGCTGCCACCGAATGGGTGGGTGTGTGTGGGGCACAATTTTTGGAAAAAAGGGAGACTTCGCTTGGAGTAACCCTTGCTTGATGTGTTTTTAAAAGAAGCCAAGATGAACAGAGCTGAGATCAGGAAAGACTTTGCTACCTACCCCGGTGTCATCCTGGGGACGGTTAATTATGGCGTATTTTTGAATGTGCTTGATGCAAATCTAGCTGTGAAGTGTACAACTAGGGCACAAGTGCTGCCACTGAATGGGTGGGTGTGTGTGGGGCACAATTTTTGGAAAAAAGGGAGACTTCGCTTGGAGTAACCCTTGCCTACATTGTTTTTAAAAGAAGCCAAGATGAACAAGTCATGGTTCAGCAAAGACTTTGCTACCTACCCCGGTGTCATCCTGGGGACGGATAAGAATGGCGTATTTTTGAATGTGCTTGATGCAAATCTAGCTGTGAAGTGTACAACTAGGGCACAAGTGCTGCCACTGAAGGGGTGGGTGTGTGTGGGGCACAATTTTTGGAAAAAAGGGAGACTCCGCTTGGAGTAACCCTTGCTTGCTGTGTTTTTAAAAGAAGCCAAGATGAACAGAGCTGGGATCAGGAAAAACTTTGCTACCTACCCCGGTGTCATCCTGGGGACGGTTAAAAATAGCGTATTTTTGAATGTGCTTGATGCAAATCTAGCTGTGAAGTGTACAACTAGGGCACAAGTGCTGCCACTGAATGGGTGGGTGTGTGTGGGGCACAATTTTTGGAAAAAAGGGAGACTTCGCTTGGAGTAACCCTTGCTTGATGTGTTTTTAAAAGAAGCCAAGATGAACAGAGCTGGGATCAGGAAAGACTTTGCTACCTACCCCGGTGTCATCCTGGGGACGGTTAAGAATAGCGTATTTTTGAATGTGCTTGATGCAAATCTAGCTGTGAAGTGTACAACTAGGGCACAAGTGCTGCCACCGAATGGGTGGGTGTGTGTGGGGCACAATTTTTGGAAAAAAGGGAGACTTCGCTTGGAGTAACCCTTGCTTGATGTGTTTTTAAAAGAAGCCAAGATGAACAGAGCTGAGATCAGGAAAGACTTTGCTACCTACCCCGGTGTCATCCTGGGGACGGTTAAGAATAGCGTATTTTTGAATGTGCTTGATGCAAATCTAGCTGTGAAGTGTACAACTAGGGCACAAGTGCTGCCACTGAATGGGTGGGTGTGTGTGGGGCACAATTTTTGGAAAAAAGGGAGACTTCGCTTGGAGTCACCCTTGCTTACATTGTTTTTAAAAGAAGCCAAGATGAACAAGTCATGGTTCAGCAAAGACTTTGCTACCTACCCCGGTGTCATCCTGGGGACGGATAAGAATGGCGTATTTTTGAATGTGCTTGATGCAAATCTAGCTGTGAAGTGTACAACTAGGGCACAAGTGCTGCCACTGAATGGCTGGGTGTGTGTGGGGCACAATTTTTGGAAAAAAGGGAGACTTCGCTTGGAGTAACCCTTGCTTGATGTGTTTTTAAAAGAAGCCAAGATGAACAGAGCTGGGATCAGGAAAGACTTTGCTACCTACCCCGGTGTCATCCTGGGGACGGTTAAGAATAGCGTATTTTTGAATGTGCTTGATGCAAATCTAGCTGTGAAGTGTACAACTAGGGCACAAGTGCTGCCACTGAATGGCTGGGTGTGTGTGGGGCACAATTTTTGGAAAAAAGGGAGACTTCACTTGGAGTAACCCTTGCTTGATGTGTTTTTAAAAGAAGCCAAGATGAACAGAGCTGGGATCAGGAAAGACTTTGCTACCTACCCCGGTGTCATCCTGGGGACGGTTAAGAATAGCGTATTTTTGAATGTGCTTGATGCAAATCTAGCTGTGAAGTGTACAACTAGGGCACAAGTGCTGCCACTGAATGGGTGGGTGTGTGTGGGGCACAATTTTTGGAAAAAAGGGAGACTTCGCTTGGAGTAACCCTTGCTTGATGTGTTTTTAAAAGAAGCCAAGATGAACAGAGCTGGGATCAGGAAAGACTTTGCTACCTACCCCGGTGTCATCCTGGGGACGGTTAAGAATAGCGTATTTTTGAATGTGCTTGATGCAAATCTAGCTGTGAAGTGTACAACTAGGGCACAAGTGCTGCCACTGAATGGGTGGGTGTGTGTGGGGCACAATTTTTGGAAAAAAGGGAGACTTCGCTTGGAGTAACCCTTGCTTGATGTGTTTTTAAAAGAAGCCAAGATGAACAGAGCTGGGATCAGGAAAGACTTTGCTACCTACC
This sequence comes from Anomaloglossus baeobatrachus, assembly GCF_048569485.1. Taxonomy (NCBI): domain Eukaryota; kingdom Metazoa; phylum Chordata; class Amphibia; order Anura; family Aromobatidae; genus Anomaloglossus; species Anomaloglossus baeobatrachus. The sequence continues at coordinate 22,471 of NW_027443558.1, read as the reverse complement.
CCGGTGTCATCCTGGGGACGGTTAATTATGGCGTATTTTTGAATGTGCTTGATGCAAATCTAGCTGTGAAGTGTACAACTAGGGCACAAGTGCTGCCACTGAATGGGTGGGTGTGTGTGGGGCACAATTTTTGGAAAAAAGGGAGACTTCGCTTGGAGTAACCCTTGCTTACATTGTTTTTAAAAGAAGCCAAGATGAACAAGTCATGGTTCAGCAAAGACTTTGCTACCTACCCCGGTGTCATCCTGGGGACGGATAAGAATGGCGTATTTTTGAATGTGCTTGATGCAAATCTAGCTGTGAAGTGTACAACTAGGGCACAAGTGCTGCCACTGAAGGGGTGGGTGTGTGTGGGGCACAATTTTTGGAAAAAAGGGAGACTCCGCTTGGAGTAACCCTTGCTTGCTGTGTTTTGAAAAGAAGCCAAGATGAACAGAGCTGGGATCAGGAAAGACTTTGCTACCTACCCCGGTGTCATCCTGGGGACGGTTAACAATAGCGTATTTTTGAATGTGCTTGATGCAAATCTAGCTGTGAAGTGTACAACTAGGGCACAAGTGCTGCCACTGAATGGGTGGGTGTGTGTGGGGCACAATTTTTGGAAAAAAGGGAGACTTCGCTTGGAGTAACCCTTGCTTGCTGTGTTTTTAAAAGAAGCCAAGATGAACAGAGCTGGGATCAGGAAAGACTTTGCTACCTACCCCGGTGTCATCCTGGGGACGGTTAAGAATAGCGTATTTTTGAATGTGCTTGATGCAAATCTAGCTGTGAAGTGTACAACTAGGGCACAAGTGCTGCCACCGAATGGGTGGGTGTGTGTGGGGCACAATTTTTGGAAAAAAGGGAGACTTCGCTTGGAGTAACCCTTGCTTGATGTGTTTTTAAAAGAAGCCAAGATGAACAGAGCTGAGATCAGGAAAGACTTTGCTACCTACCCCGGTGTCATCCTGGGGACGGTTAATTATGGCGTATTTTTGAATGTGCTTGATGCAAATCTAGCTGTGAAGTGTACAACTAGGGCACAAGTGCTGCCACTGAATGGGTGGGTGTGTGTGGGGCACAATTTTTGGAAAAAAGGGAGACTTCGCTTGGAGTAACCCTTGCCTACATTGTTTTTAAAAGAAGCCAAGATGAACAAGTCATGGTTCAGCAAAGACTTTGCTACCTACCCCGGTGTCATCCTGGGGACGGATAAGAATGGCGTATTTTTGAATGTGCTTGATGCAAATCTAGCTGTGAAGTGTACAACTAGGGCACAAGTGCTGCCACTGAAGGGGTGGGTGTGTGTGGGGCACAATTTTTGGAAAAAAGGGAGACTCCGCTTGGAGTAACCCTTGCTTGCTGTGTTTTTAAAAGAAGCCAAGATGAACAGAGCTGGGATCAGGAAAAACTTTGCTACCTACCCCGGTGTCATCCTGGGGACGGTTAAAAATAGCGTATTTTTGAATGTGCTTGATGCAAATCTAGCTGTGAAGTGTACAACTAGGGCACAAGTGCTGCCACTGAATGGGTGGGTGTGTGTGGGGCACAATTTTTGGAAAAAAGGGAGACTTCGCTTGGAGTAACCCTTGCTTGATGTGTTTTTAAAAGAAGCCAAGATGAACAGAGCTGGGATCAGGAAAGACTTTGCTACCTACCCCGGTGTCATCCTGGGGACGGTTAAGAATAGCGTATTTTTGAATGTGCTTGATGCAAATCTAGCTGTGAAGTGTACAACTAGGGCACAAGTGCTGCCACCGAATGGGTGGGTGTGTGTGGGGCACAATTTTTGGAAAAAAGGGAGACTTCGCTTGGAGTAACCCTTGCTTGATGTGTTTTTAAAAGAAGCCAAGATGAACAGAGCTGAGATCAGGAAAGACTTTGCTACCTACCCCGGTGTCATCCTGGGGACGGTTAAGAATAGCGTATTTTTGAATGTGCTTGATGCAAATCTAGCTGTGAAGTGTACAACTAGGGCACAAGTGCTGCCACTGAATGGGTGGGTGTGTGTGGGGCACAATTTTTGGAAAAAAGGGAGACTTCGCTTGGAGTCACCCTTGCTTACATTGTTTTTAAAAGAAGCCAAGATGAACAAGTCATGGTTCAGCAAAGACTTTGCTACCTACCCCGGTGTCATCCTGGGGACGGATAAGAATGGCGTATTTTTGAATGTGCTTGATGCAAATCTAGCTGTGAAGTGTACAACTAGGGCACAAGTGCTGCCACTGAATGGCTGGGTGTGTGTGGGGCACAATTTTTGGAAAAAAGGGAGACTTCGCTTGGAGTAACCCTTGCTTGATGTGTTTTTAAAAGAAGCCAAGATGAACAGAGCTGGGATCAGGAAAGACTTTGCTACCTACCCCGGTGTCATCCTGGGGACGGTTAAGAATAGCGTATTTTTGAATGTGCTTGATGCAAATCTAGCTGTGAAGTGTACAACTAGGGCACAAGTGCTGCCACTGAATGGCTGGGTGTGTGTGGGGCACAATTTTTGGAAAAAAGGGAGACTTCACTTGGAGTAACCCTTGCTTGATGTGTTTTTAAAAGAAGCCAAGATGAACAGAGCTGGGATCAGGAAAGACTTTGCTACCTACCCCGGTGTCATCCTGGGGACGGTTAAGAATAGCGTATTTTTGAATGTGCTTGATGCAAATCTAGCTGTGAAGTGTACAACTAGGGCACAAGTGCTGCCACTGAATGGGTGGGTGTGTGTGGGGCAACATTTTTGGAAAAAAGGGAGACTTCGCTTGGAGTAACCCTTGCTTGATGTGTTTTTAAAAGAAGCCAAGATGAACAGAGCTGGGATCAGGAAAGACTTTGCTACCTACCCCGGTGTCATCCTGGGGACGGTTAAGAATAGCGTATTTTTGAATGTGCTTGATGCAAATCTAGCTGTGAAGTGTACAACTAGGGCACAAGTGCTGCCACTGAATGGGTGGGTGTGTGTGGGGCACAATTTTTGGAAAAAAGGGAGACTTCGCTTGGAGTAACCCTTGCTTGATGTGTTTTTAAAAGAAGCCAAGATGAACAGAGCTGGGATCAGGAAAGACTTTGCTACCTACCCCGGTGTCATCCTGGGGACGGTTAAGAATAGCGTATTTTTGAATGTGCTTGATGCAAATCTAGCTGTGAAGTGTACAACTAGGGCACAAGTGCTGCCACTGAATGGGTGGGTGTGTGTGGGGCACAATTTTTGGAAAAAAGGGAGACTTCGCTTGGAGTAACCCTTGCTTGATGTGTTTTTAAAAGAAGCCAAGATGAACAGAGCTGGGATCAGGAAAGACTTTGCTTCCTACCCCGGTGTCATCCTGGGGACGGTTAATTATGGCGTATTTTTGAATGTGCTTGATGCAAATCTAGCTGTGAAGTGTACAACTAGGGCACAAGTGCTGCCACTGAATGGGTGGGTGTGTGTGGGGCACAATTTTTGGAAAAAAGGGAGACTTCGCTTGGAGTAACCTTGCGGTGCTTTACATGATTTTAGAAGGGCGTGCCATGCCTATATCTGTGTGTCCTCCACTTTTTCCTTGTCCTGCTCTTTTGTTTTCGCATGAGTATATGTCCTTGTCACTTTCCCATGTGTTTGTGTTGTGTTGTGAGTTGTTTGTCACCTTTTGGACACCCTTGAGGATGTTTTCTAGGTGTTTTTCTGTGTTTGTGATTGCCTGCCATTGTTTCCTATGCAGTTCGAGTTCGGTTCGTCGAACGTTCAACGAGCCGAACTCTAACGGGACCTCCGTTCGGCGAACCGACCTCGAGCCGAACCGGGACCGGTTCGCTCATCTCTAATTGTTAGGCTGGGGGGCTCCCCATAACGTGGAGCTCCCCATCCTGAGAATACCAGTCTTCAGCCGTGTGACTTTACCCTGGCTGGTATCAAAATGGGGGGGGACCGCACGTTGTTTTTTTTAATTATTTATTTATTTTTTACTGCACAGTAGAGTCCCGCCCACCGGCGGCTGTGATTGTGTACAAAGAGATGTGATTGGCTGTGATTGGCTGCAGTGAGGCAGCTGTCACTCAGCGTGGGGGTGTGTCTCACTGCAACCAATCATAGGCGCCAGTGGGCGGGGAAAGCAGGGAATACGAGATTTTTTAATGAGCAGTCGGCTTTTTCAAAAGAGGAAAAGCCGCTGGAGTTTAGTGAACAGCTGTGCAGCGCTGCGGCAGTGATCGGGGAACGGTAAGTATGAGAGAGGGGGGAGACTTACCGACAGACTGTGAGAGAGGGACAAACAAGACAGAGAGGGACCGACAGACAGACAAAGAGACCGACCGACGGATTGAGGGAGATAGACTGAAAAAGAAAGAATGACCGACATTGCTAGAAAAAAGCACAAAACGTACACGGAGCATACAGAGATGCATCCGTGTCACGTACTTGTGCGCACCAAACCATTGACTTTCATGGTGTCCGTGTGTGCGTACTCCGTGCAAAACGGAAACAGATACGGATCACGGACATGGACACACGGACATGATGAAAAACGCAAGTTTGACCACAAACATAGATTAACATTGGTGCACGTTTGTCTGTGTCTCCGGTATGTACGGAAATGGACAAAACACGCACGTTTTTAACGGATGTCTGTCGGAGGCCTTAGAGAAACTTTTCATGGTTTAAAATAAGTAACATGTTCATTCTTTGGACAGTATTGTTTGAAATCTTCCTGCTCTCTATTATCAAATGCATAGAAAAAACAGGCAGCACAAAAGCCTCTTCAGGAAAAAAGTTTCCAGCTTTTCCTGAAGTTACTTTGAGAAAGAAAACTGTGTCAGCTCCATTGTCAGAATAAAGATGTCCTGTAAACTTATCTTTATAGTTTGACAATAGTAAATCAGGTAACAAGCATAAGAAAATAATGATTCAAATTAAATAAGGTAATATATGATACTTTAGAATGGAATCCAACACCTCTGTTGGTCTGCTGATCAGGGGTTTGCACTAGAAAAAATACTCAGTAATGGAGCTGTCCTCACCTGGTGTCTAATGAAGCAGTTTATCGTTACACAGATGATTTTTGGTCATATTTTTGACACAACATATTATTGCTGCATCAAACATACAGTGTTTTACAATTCAAGCAAAGTGGATGGGATTTATAGAAATCTCATGTCCAATGTATGACTTTTTTATACTGTACAGTCATGGCCAAAAGTTTTGAGAATGCTACAAATATTAATTTTTACAAAGTCTACTGCTTAAGTTTTTCTAATGGCAATTTGCATATACTCCAGAATATCATAAAGAGTGATCAGCTTAACAGCAATTACTTGCAAAGTCAATATTGGCTAAGAAAATGAACTTTAACCCCCAAAACACATTTCAACATCATTGCATTCCTGCCTTAAAAGGAGCAGCTAACTTTTTTTAGTGATTGTTCCATTAACACAGGTGTGGGTGTTGATGAGGACAGGGCTGGCGATCAATCAGTCATGATTAAGTAAGAATGACACCACTGGACACTTTAAAAGGAGGCTGGTGCTTGGTATCATTGTTTCTCTTCAGTTAACCATGGTTATCTCTAAAGAAACACGTGCAGCCATCATTGCTCTGCACAAAAATGGCCTAACAGGGAAGAGTATCGCAGCTACAAAGATTGCACCTCTGTCAACAATCTATCGCATCATCAAGAACTTCAAGGAGAGAGCTTCCATTGTTGCCAAAAAGGCTCCAGGGCGCCAAAGAAGGACCAGCAAATGCCAGGACCGTATCTTAAAACTGTTTCAGCTGCAGGATCGGACTACCAGCAGTGCGGAACTAGCTCAGCAATGGCAGCAGGCTGGTTTGAGTGCTTCTGCATGCACTGTGAGGCGGAGACAGCTTGAGCAAGGCCTGGTTTCAAGGAGGGCAGCAAATAAGCCACTTCTCTCCAGAAAAAACATCAGGGACCGACTGATATTCTGCAAAAGGTACAGGGAGTGGACTACTGAGGACTGGGGTAAAGTCATTTTCTCAGATGAATCCCCTTTTCAATTGTTTGGAACATCTGGAAAACAGCTTATTATGAGAAGAAGAGGTGAGCACTACCACCAGTCTTGTCTCATGCCAACTGTTAAGTATCCTGAAACGATTCATGTGTGGGGTTGCTTCTCAGCCAAGGGAATCGGCTCACTCACAGTCTTGCCTAAAAACACAGCCATGAATAAAGAATGGTACCAGAATGTCCTCCAAGAGCAACTTCTCCCAACTGTCCAAGAGCAGTTGGGCGCCCAACAATGCCTTTTCCAGCATGATGGAGCACCTTGCCATAAAGCAAAGGTGATCACTAAATGGTTCATGGAACAAAACATAGAGATTTTGGGTCCATGGCCTGGAAACTCCCCAGATCTTAATCCCATTGAGAACTTGTGGGCAATCATCAAGAGACAGGTGGACAAACAAAAACCCACAAATTCTGGCAAAATGCAAATATTGCTTATGCAAGAATGGACAGATATCAGTCAGGATTTGATCCAGAAGTTGATTGAGAGCATGCCAGGGAGAATTGCAGAGGTCCTGAAGAAGAAGGGTCAACACTGCAAATATTGACTTATTGCATTAACTCATTCTAACTGTCAATATAACCTTTTGGTACTCATAATATGATTGCAATTATATTTCTGTATGTGATCTAAACATCAGACAAACACAATTAAAAACCAGAGGGCAACAGATCATGTAAAAATATAATTTTGGTGTCATTCTCAAAACTTTTGGCCATGACTGTAATTCATAAACTCACCTGGGGTGCATGTTTCCAATCTGTAGCATGTCCTTTCTCTTGACGACATGCTGAGTTTTCTGTGCAGATTTTTACCATAGACCTTTGTTAGAGGTGTTTAAAAATGCACTTGCATTTTTAGTGCAGTTCTGAAGAAAAAAAAACAGTGAAAAACATGCTAGTAAACTAAGGTGCGGAAATGTCGCAAAAATTCTGCAGCGTCAAAAACTCAAATACTGTACACTACACATTGACAGTCAATTAGTCCATGCACTTCAATAATAATGGAGTTTAACTAGTGAACAACCTGTTTTGGCTGAGCGGATCTTATGATTTTCAAATATTAGAAATTAGTGAATTGGGCATTCATGAATTCTAAAACTTAATTTGATATGAAAATTTTATAATTTTATATTCTTGTTGCTCTTCGGTTATTGTTACTTTTAGTAAGTTTTCAGCCTTCTGATGCATTTTAGAAGTAAAAAGTAGCAATATCTTTATATATGTTTTACTTTATACTTTCTTTGCCACTACATTTTTCTGATCTGTGCTAGTTAGCGTAATCAGAGGTAATGATTAAACACTATGTGGTGTTGCAGTTACTGTATCCTTTTGAAGCTGAGTCCTTTGTGAAGGAACAGTCATGTAATAAGTAAACCTTAAATTTGGGACTAAATTTGTAATGCTGCAAAAGAATGTTTAAATTTAATATGAAAAATTATGATACCTATTAACATTCCGTAATGTGACATTAATATCTAAAAAAATTTCAGTCTGCATTATGTGTATGGCAAATAGTGAATATACTGTAGGTCTAAAACATTTCTGAAGCGCAGTATTGATATTTCTAAAACATAAGACCCAATTTCAGAAAATCATTGCAGGAATGTAAACCCACAATAAGTCATTACATTTTTTTTATTTTTTTTACCAATATTCATCTTACACATGTCTGACATGAAAAAACAACTTGTCTGAAGCCAGGTATAGACAGTTTAAAATGAAAGCCAAAACAAGGTAAAGTATAGCTGTCATGATGTTACTTTGGGAAACTAAGTGAAAGGGGGCTCTTATAATGTCTCTCAAACTAGGGGACCCTAGATTATGCCTCATCTCCGGATTACTCCTAATGATGGAGACACCAGAGTCCTGTGTCTGTCTATACACCGGATAAATCGTACTCTAAAGGGTGCTTTACACGCTGCGACATTGCTACCGATATATTGCCAAGGTCACGTCGTTAGTGACGCACATCCGGCACCGGTAGCGACATCGCAGCATGTGACATCAAGGAGCGACGATCAACAATCACAAAATCGTTTAAAAACAGTGATCGTTGACACGTCGCTCCTTTCCTTAATATCGATGCTGCAACAGGTAAGATGTTGTTCGTTGTTCCTGCAGTACCACGCATCTCTTTGTGTGACACCACAGGAGCGACGAACATCTCCTTACCTGCGTCCAATGGCAATGCGGAACGAAGGAGGTGGGCGGGGTGTTATGTCCCGCACATCTCTGCCCCTCCGCTTCTATTGGCCGGCCGCTTAGGGATGCCGCAGTGACGTCGCTATAATGCCGAACGCACCTCCCCCTTGAGGGAAGGATTATTCGGCAGCAATAGCAACGTCGCTGACAAGGTATGTGCATATGACGCTGCTGTAGTGATAATGTTTGCTACGGCAGCGAGCACCAAATGTCGCACGAATGACGGGGGCGGGTGCTATCGCGCTCGACATCGCTAGCAATCGCTAGTGATGTCGCAGCGTATAAAGCACCCTTAATACCTCTCTCCCCTAGGGAGGGATGGGGCAGGAATTAGATGGTAAAAAAAAAAGGACAGACAAGAAAAAAATAAAACTCTTACACACTGCACACACACAGGACTAGGCAAAGAGAGAATCAGGAGAAGAACAAGAGAGTAGCAGCAAAAGGGCAACAAAGGGAAACGCACAGGGCAACAAGCATCATACCAGACTGTCTGGATCAACACTCCTCCCCAGACCAACTAAGATAAACTAAAGCTGGCATAGGTGGAAGGATCCAGCCAGCATATATAGGAGAGGAGCAGATATCATTGGCTCTCCCATAGCAGGTGATCAAAGGAGCTTAATTATTAGAGATAACTCCTGCTAGCCTGCTTCAGATTTAGCAGTCAGCAAGCTGAAACCCAAACGTGCCTGTGTAGAGTGTCAGAATTTGGAGTCTGAACAGAACCTGACACCACCATGAAAGTTGGCAAAGTTTTTGAAAATCTCCATGTGACAATAGCCATATACATTTGAATTAGAGTTGAATTGTAGTTCTGTTCAACTGTAGATGAATGAAGCTGCAATATGCTTATGTATAAGGCATGCAGAAATATTGCTATAATCATTTATAAACTTTAAATTGTGACTCATATGTTAGCCACCTCAGTACTTTCCAATTGACATAATTTCTTGTTAAAGAGATAGGTAGATTTGAAGTTTTCTGGAATTTGTTAAAGCAAAAATTAGATACCGTAAGATATCAAAATAAAGCAAAATATATATACTCATGTACAAGACTGGTTTTCAACATAGCCCCTCCAAACACATAAGAAATTCTTGACATCTCAGATATGTTTCATACTATGATTAGTGGTACTGTAAATATCACTTAAAAACACTTCCTTGTTGTAGCATTTCTTTTGACATATTTCTGTCCTTTAGAAAGAACTGTGAGAATCGCCTTTGCTATCTTCTTTGTTATTTAACTTTACTCTGATCTGTTTCCTTTCCATGCCTTTTGACCATTGATTTCCTAAAAAATGTAGAGCTACAGACAGACCAGGTTGACATCTGACAGACATCTAACGAAATGAAGGTTGTATGGCGATGCTGGATGACAAACCTTATAGATACATATAATGCTTGCACTGTACCTGCTTTTTTTTATAAATTAGTGCAATTAGTGTAGAAATAAGTAATTACTGAGTAATAACATTAACTCTCATATATAGCAAATTATGTTTATTATGCATTCATCTTTCAGTCGCAATGTGTTATTTTTGGCTAAAATAATAGTAGAAATATTACAATGAAAAGATGAAGACTAAATAGTAGTGATGAGTGAGTACCAAAAAGCTCGGGTGCTCGAGGCTCGGGCCGAACATACCAAGATACTCGTGTACTCGGCCCGAGCACCGAGCCCAATGTTATCCTATGGGAGACCCGAGTATTTTTCTGAAATGACCCCCGGCAGCATGTAGAAACCCTAAAAATGTCACAAAAGTCTCAGAAGAGTGCTCAAATGACATGGCAACAGCATGGGGAAGACCGCTTGAAGCATTTATCACTCAAAAGTCACAGCTGTGAACAATTTTGTCCGAGTTTTACGCCATTTTTACAGACTCACCAGAAAACCTTCCAAAATGACACCAAAATGAATTTTCATAGCGGAAATGTTAAGGGCACATACCCAATAGTGAGATAGAGCTGGTGTATGTTACTTTTTGATGTCCAAAACGCACGTTTTGTGCTTTTTACTAGCGATGTCGGTCATTTATTTTTTCATTCTATCTCCCGTCGGTCGGTCTCGCTCTGTCTGTCTCTCTCTGTCTTGTCTGTCCCCCTCTCACAGTCTGTCGGTCAGTCTCCCCCCTCTCTCATACTTACCGTTCCCCGATCACTGCCGCGGTGCTGCACAGCTGTTCACTAAACTCCGGCGGCTTTTCCTCTTTTGAAAAAGCCGTCCGCTCATTAATCAATCTCGTATTCCCTGCTTTCCTGCTTTTTCGGCGCCTATGATTGGTTGCAGTGAGACACGCCCCCACGCTGAGTGACAGGTGTCTCACTGCACCCAAATACAGCAGCCGGTGGGTGTGTTTATACTGTGCAGTGAAATAAATAATTAAATAATTAAAAAAAAAGGCATGCGGTCCCCCCCAATTTTAATACCAGCCAGATAAAGCCATACGGCTGAAGGCTGGTATTCTCAGGATGGGGAGCTACACGTTATGGGGAGCCCCCCAGCCTAACAATATCAGTCAGCAGCCGCCCAGAATTGCCGCATACATTATATGCGACAGTTCTGGGACTGTACCCGGCTCTTCCCGATTTACCCTAGTGCGTTGGCAAATCGGGGTAATAAAGAGTTAATGGCAGCCCATAGCTGCCACTAAATCTTAGATTAATCATGTCAGGAGTCTCCCCGAGATTCCTTCCATGATTAATCTGTAAATTACAGTTAAAAAACACACACACCCGAAAAATCCTTTATTAGAAATAAAAAACACTAACAAAGTCCCTCATCACCAATTTATTAACCCCGACAAACCCTCCATGTCCGGCGTACTCCACAGTCCTCCAGCGTCGCATTCAGCTGTGCTGCATGAAGGTGACAGGAGCTGCAGAATACACCGCCGCTCCTGTCAGCTTCACACAGCAACTGAAGACAGCCGCGCGATCAGCTGAGCTGTCACTGAGGTTACCTGGATCCAGCGGTGGATGCAGCAGTGGCCGCGGGTAACCTCAGTGACAGCTCAGCTGATCGCACTACTCACCGCCGCACCGGTCAGCTCCACGCAGCAACTGAGGTGAGTATCGTGATCAGCTGAGCTGTCACTGAGGTTAATCGCGGCCACCACTGGATCCAGTGGTGGCCGTGAGTTACCTGACTGACAGCAGCTAATCGCGCTACTCACCTCAGTTGCTGTGTGAAGCTGACAGGAGCGGCGGTGTATTCTGCAGCTCCTGTCACCTGCATGCAGCAGAGCTGGACGCGACGCTGGAGGTCCGTGGATTATGCCGGACATGGAGGGCTTTGTCGGGGTTAATGAATTGGTGATGAGGGACTTTGTTATTGTTTTTTATTTCTAATAAAGGATTTTTCGGGTGTGTGTGTTTTTTAACTGTAATTTACAGATTAATCATGAAAGGAATCTCGGGGAGACGCCTGACATGATTAATCTAGGATTTAGTGGCAGCTATGGGCTGCCATTAACTCCTTATTACCCCGATTTGCCAACGCACTAGGGTAAATCGGGAAGAGCCGGGTACAGTCCCAGAACTGTCGCATCTAATGTATGCGGGAATTCTGGGCGGCTGCTGACTGATATTGTTAGGCTGGGGGGCTCCCCATAACGTGGGGCTCCCCATCCTGAGAATATCAGCCTTCAGCTGTATGGCTTTATCTGGCTGGTATTAAAATTGGGGGGACCGCAAGCCGTTTTTTTAATTATTTATTTATTTTACTGCACAGTATAGACACGCCCACCGGCTGCTGTGATTGGGTGCAGTGAGACACCTGTCACTCAGCGTGGGGGTGTGTCTCACTGCAACCAATCATAGGCACCTGTGGGCGGTGAAAGCAGGGAATATGAGATGGCTGTGTGCAGAGCACAGCGCGCCCGCCGGTATAAAGGCTCGATCACGCTATGCGGGCCGGCCAATCACTGCAATTCCACAACTAACAGGGCTGTGGCATTGCAGTGGTCTGCCAGCCAATCCCTGCATGAGGGCTGGCTCTCAAAAGAGCGCCAACATGCAGGGATGAAGACCACGAGTACAGCACGAGTATCGCGAAATTACTCGGTACCCGCCGAGTAGCCCGAGTGCAGTGATACTCGTGCGAGTACTGAGTAGTGACAAGCATACTCACTCATCACTACTAAATAGTAAATGCGATATTCACAGCAACTGAGAGCAGAGGAGTGATACAATTCTTGTTTCTGCAAGGAAAGTCTGCAAAGGATATTCATGGTGATATGTCGTAGACATAGGGGGATCAATGCTTTTCATATCCACAGTTAAGAACTGGGTTGCCAAATTTAAAATGGGCCACTTGAGCACCAATGATGAAGAGTGTCCTGGACGACCGAGAGTGGTTGTTGTTCCGGAGATCGTTGATGGTGTGCACAACCTCATGCTGGAGAATTGATGAATTTCAGCTAAAGCAATAGCAGAAATCATGGGGATTTCCCATGAACGTGTTTGTGTCATTATCCATAAACATTTGGACATGAGGAAGCTATCTGCAAAGTGGGTCCCCAAATGTTTGACAACAGATCAGAGAAGCATGTGAGTGAAAACGTCCTGGTCAATTTGTTAGCTTTTCCAGACTGATAAGAACTTCCTGGATCGACTGGTCACTATGAATGAGACCTGGATTTATTTGTATGACCCTGATAACAAGGAGCAGTCAAAAGAGTAAAGGCACAGTAATTCTCCTCATCCAAAGAAGTTCAGGGTGCAAAAAAACAGCAACTAAGGTGATGGCGTCTGTGTTCTGGGTTAAGGAGGGCTTGCTGTTAGTGGACTACCTACAATGCAAGGTATTACATTGAACTTTTGGACCAATTGAAGGCAGCTCTGAAGGCCAAAAGGCACGGCAAGTTGTCCAAAGAAATCTTGTTCCTGCAAGACAATGCCTCCGCTCACACTGCACAAGCAACTATGGCAAAAGTGGCTGAGCTGGGCTTTCAGCTGGTTGACCATCCACCTTATTCACCAGATCTAGCTTCTTCTGACTACTATCTGTTTCCAAACTGGAAGAAATACCTCAAGGGTACCAAATTTCACACCATTTCTGATGCCATTGCTGCTACGAATGCTTGGTTTGAGGCACAACCAAAATCCTTGTTTTTCCTAGGCTTACAGAACTTGGAATACCGATGTAAGAAATGTGTTGACATCAGTGGAGAGTATATGGAATAAATATAACGTTTCATCATCCTATCTCGTTTCTTTCTGGGTAAAGCCAAAGACTTATCATCAGCCCCTCGTATTACCAAGTTGCTTTTTTATGTGTATTATTGTATTATGATATAAAAATAAAAACAATGGTTACTCTTAATCTACAGATTCATTTTTTTATATGAAACATGGTATTTTTAAGTATAAGAGCTTTATATTTTAAAGTAATATTAAAAAAATACTGCTCAACATATCTCACTAAATCTGTATTTTAACACACATACATGAACTTTGGCTATCTTCCTCCATTGCATAGAAATTCAATAAAATAACAAATGACAACAGAAACAATAGATAGTTTATCAAGATTCGACTGTAAGTGGAAAAACAAAACATTTTTAGTTATAAAAGCACTTTAAGCTTTTTTGCAGCTACCAATTCAGTGAGGGTTTTTCTGCAGCAGAAAGTTTGTTTAATAATGGATTGTTCCAACCAGAATAACCTTTTCACTTAACTAAGATGACATTAGATAATAGAAAGGAAGACAACAATGTTTTTAGATTTTCCCACACCTGGGGCAAAAACTCAGTGTTGCGCTCCCTCTTGTACATGAGTAGTCATTATGTGACTGTTCATATGTGATTTGTCTACTTACAACCAGGTGCCAACTTGCTTCTGTTCCTGATTCTCCGAATGTTCAGTAAAATCTGCAGCTCGTTTTTTTGAGAGAAGCAGGGATAGGAGCTAGCTGGCATGTGACTTTGTAAAAAACAAAAAAAAGTATATATAATTGTCACATAATGACCTGTGCAGCTGTAAAAAAAAGCGACAAATCCCAAAAGTAAGTAAGTATGTTATACAGTGTTAAGATTTTGAATGCTTGCTGAAAATTTGTCCTGGGCCAGAAAATCCTTTTAACCTATATATCCTGGTAAATATATTACTCATATTAAATAAATGTCACAAACTTCAAATAAACAGGATTTTCCATTTTTTTTGCTTATGCCATAGGCTTCTAAACATAAAATAACAAAAACTATTTCTACTCAACTATTAGCAGATCATACGCTGCCTCTCCATTGCCGCCCTGGTCTTTTATGTCAGTCAGCAGTGTTGATGTCATTAGTACAACCCATAAAAGTGCTGCAGCCAATCACTAGGCTCCGTCTTTTTGGGCTGACTACTTTGGTTATTGCTGATTGTCTGTATCAATAATATGAGCTGTAGTCATAAAAGTACTACTGCAGCCTGTTAGTAAAAAATGGAGAAGCAGAACTGGTCCTGTGAAATTATAGTAATAGCATAAAAAATTGGGAAATCCTTTAAAAGAGCTGTACAAACAGCACAAACATATATGCAGTATTTACACAAATACAGTAAATGCTCTAATAGACAACTAATCGACACCCCTTATAAGACAAAAAAAGCTGATATAAATGCTAAACACTAATATATGTACACATTAATCCGAACACTGATATACAAAGATACAGGAAGATTATATCTTGTTGTTTACTAGAATTATGTCTGAGCTGGATAACATCAAATAAAGGGGTTGTCCCACAAGCAAAGTGCAATGGAATAATTCAATATTGGAATAATAATAATTTTCACAATTGGATGTGCTAAAAAAATGTTGAAGTGCTGAAATTATCATAAAATTGTGCCTTGCATTATTTAATTTGCTGTGTCCAACCATGAAGACCTGCTATAGTTCATGGTCAACACATACCATAGCTCCTGCATGATCACAACAAAGGAACATTTTTTTAACACTTCCAACTGTGGAACATATTATTTATTATTATTATTATTATTATTATTATTATTATTATTATTATTCCAAGATCTGCTAAATAAAATATACTTTATTTGAGGAAAATTCCTTTTAAGTGATCCTGTTTTGCATTTCTGTTCCTTTAGACTGTGTCATTCCATTACTTACGGGAAGAATGATATTTATGTGCTTGGAAAAATGAAACTTTTAAAACAACAATTGAAATAAATAGGAAAGACATAAAAACCTATTGGAGGCAATAGGCCAAATGTAAAAAATTGTTTTAGTGTTTAAGTTGTACTTGGGGTAGGTGCTCATATTACTGAGAGCTCTACAGAACAAATACTGGCTCATCCTATCCAAAGATAACTGACAGCCTCTGTTACTTGACAGGCTACTCAACTCTCTTTCTTGGGCAGCTGCACAGCGGTATGTCTTGTAAATGAGTCTTAGGGCATGTGCGCATGTTGCAGGATTTTTTTTGCGTTTCTGCAGCATTTTAAACTGCAGCGTCACATTGACAAAATGCATGCGTTCGGCTTCCCCAGCAAAGTCTATGAGAATCATGCAAAATCCATGTGCACGTTGCTTTTTTAAACGCAGCGTTTTGATTGTCAAAAAATTGACAAAATCTCTGTGCTTAATAAAGCATCATGTCAATTCTTTTGTCCATTTTAGCAGCATTCTAAACCTATTGAAATCAATGAGTTGTAGAAAAACGCTACCAAAATGCTAAGCAGTGCGTTTGCACTGCATTTTTGTTGCCATCCGCATTTTTTTTTAACATATTAAGCGCAGTTCTTTCAGTTTCTCTCTTTCTCTGTCCATGTCGGTCTCTCCCTCCCCCCTCTCTCATTCTCACTGATCCAACATCACCGGCGCTGTGCTCCACGACGTTCACACTGTGGCGGCATCTCCTCTTTTGAAAATGCTGGCTGCTCATTAATCCATCTCGTATTTCCTGCTTCCCCCGCCCACCAGCGACTATGATTGCTTGCAGTCAGACACGCCCCCATGCTGAGTGACAGCTGTCTCACTGCAACCAATCACAGCCACCGGTGGGCATGGCTATATCAAGCAGTAAAAAAAATAAATAAGTAATTAAAAAAACAATGTGTGGTCCCCCCTAATTTTGATACCAGTCAGGGTAAAGCCAAAAGGCTTAAAGCTAGTATTCTAAGGATGGGGAGCTCCACGTTATGGGGAGCCCCCCAACCTAACAATATCAGCCAGCAGCCACCCAGAATTGCCGCATCCATTAGATGCAACAGTCCCGGGACTCTACCCGGCTCATCCCGAATTGCCCTGGTGTGGTGGCAAATGGGGTAATAGTGAGTCAATGGCAACAGCCCACAGCTGTCACTAAGTCCTAGGTTAATCATGGCAGGCATCTCCCCGAGATACCTTCCATGATTAAAGTGTAAGTTAAAGAAAATAAACACACATCCAAAAAACCCTTTATTTGTAATGAAAGTAAAAAAAACACCCTCTTTCATCACTTTATTAACCCCACAAAAACACCTCCAGGTCCGACATAATCCACGCAAGGTCCCACGATGCTTTCAGCTCTGCTACATCGGAAGCTGACAGGAGCGGTAGTAGAACACCACTGCTCCTGTGAGCTCCATGCAGCAACTGAAGTGAGTCGTGCGATCAGCTGTGCTGTCACTGAGGTTACTCGCGGTCAGCGCTCTCAGGTGGAGGACTGCAGCTGTGGCCACATGTATAAACAGAAGAACGATCCAAAGTACTATAGCAGGGCATATCATATTGTAAAACAAATAGGTAAATATCCCACCACAGGCATAATTCAACAGAAAACCGGAGAATTATGGTTTAAGGGATAACAATAAATGTTTTATTAGCTGGCAAATACGATATTAAAACACTCATAAATTGCATATGGAGAGCAGGGGTCAAAAAGGGTATCCAGGTATTCAGTATATAGTTAATTAAATCACATTATTGCTACAAGGAAGTACATGTCCACAAAGGATACAGGGAATAAAGTGTCATGTGCAATACATTTACTATTACCACAGAAACAGCGGGATTACATAAACATTGCACACTGTCCCATATAAAGTGCTATGCATATCCTAGTGGATCAGACAAGAGTTTTAGCAGCACATATATAACAAATAAAGTAACAGTCATATGTATATTAATACCCAGAGGTGGAGGGGATTCACACCAAGCCTAAGAACGCGCGATTCGCGGGTAACTTTATCAACCAGGTGAGATAGGAGTGGCAATCCACGCAAGGTCCCATGATGCTTTCAGCTCTGCTACATCGAAAGCTGACAGGAGCGGCAGTAGAACACCACTGCTCCTGTGAGCTCCATGCAGCAACTGAAGTGAGTCGTGCGATCAGCTGTGCTGTCACTGAGGTTACTCGCGGTCAGCGCTCTCAGGTGGAGGACTGCAGCTGTGGCCACATGTAACCTGAGTGAAAGTACAGCTGATCGCATGGCTCACTGCAGTCACTCAGGGGATTTGCGATCACAGGTGAGATCTTCACGTGTTACCGCAATTGACACCATGGCACACGCACAGAGCTGCACGATCACAATGAAGTCGGGTGAAGTTCATCCGAGTTCATACTGATTGTGCGGCTCTGTCTCTCAGCCAGCCATGCTCTTTTTGACAGTGCGGTCCCAGTCGGCTCTGCTGCAAGTCTATGGGGATGCTGCAGAGCCGAGTGGGCTCACACTGTCAAAAATGTGCGTTCTGGAAACATCCAGAACACATGAAATCAGCAGGAATTCTCCAGTAACAATGCGTCTCAGAACACAGCTTTCGGCTGCGCTCTGAGACGCACATGCAGTGCGGAATAGAACGCAACGTGCATACATACAGTTAGGTTTAGAAATATTTGGACAGTGACACAATTTTCGCAAGTTGGGCTCTGCATGCCACGACATTGGATTTGAAATGAAACCTCTACAACAGAATTCAAGTGCAGATTGTAACGTTTAATTTGAAGGTTTGAACAAAAATATCTGATAGAAATTGTAGGAATTGTACACATTTCTTTACAAACACTCCACATTTTAGGAGGTCAAAAGTAATTGGACAAATAAACCAAACCCAAACAAAATATTTTTATTTTCAATATTTTGTTGCGAATCCTTTGGAGGCAATCACTACCTTAAGTCTGGAACCCATGGACATCACCAAACACTGGGTTTCCTCCTTCTTAATGCTTTTCCAGGCCTTTACAGCCGCAGCCTTCAGGTCTTGCTTGTTTGTGGGTCTTTCCGTCTATAAGTCTGGATTTGAGCAAGTGAAATGCATGCTCAATTGGGTTAAGATCTGGTGATTGACTTGGCCATTGCAGAATGTTCCACTTTTTTGCACTCATGAACTCCTGGGTAGCTTTGGCTGTATGCTTGGGGTCATTGTCCATCTGTACTATGAAGCGCCGTCCGATCAACTTTGCGGCATTTGGCTGAATCTGGGCTGAAAGTATATCCCGGTACACTTCAGAATTCATCCGGCTACTCTTGTCTGCTGTTATGTCATCAATAAACACAAGTGACCCAGTGCCATTGAAAGCCATGCATGCCCATGCCATCACGTTGCCTCCACCATGTTTTACAGAGGATGTGGTGTGCCTTGGATCATGTGCCGTTCCCTTTCTTCTCCAAACTTTTTTCTTCCCATCATTCTGGTACAGGTTGATCTTTGTCTCATCTGTCCATAAAATACTTTTCCAGAACTGAGCTGGCTTCATGAGGTGTTTTCCAGCAAATTTAACTCTGGTCTGTCTATTTTTGGAATTGATGAATGGTTTGCATCTAGATGCGAACCCTTTGTATTTACTTTCATGGAGTCTTCTCTTTACTGTTGACTTAGAGACAGATACACCTACTTCCCTGAGAGTGTTCTGGACTTCAGTTGATGTTGTGAACAGGTTCTTCTTCACCAAAGAAAGTATGCGGCGATCATCCACCACTGTTGTCATCCGTGGACGCCCAGGCCTTTTTGAGTTCCCAAGCTCACCAGTCAATTCCTTTTTTCTCAGAATGTACCCGACTGTTGATTTTGCTACTCCAAGCATGTCTGCTATCTCTCTGATGGATTTTTTCTTTTTTTTCAGCCTCAGGATGTTCTGCTTTACCTCAATTGAGAGTTCCTTAGACCACATGTTGTCTGGTCACAGCAACAGCTTCCAAATGCAAAACCACACACCTGTAATCAACTCCAGACCTTTTAACTACTTCATTGATTACAGGTTAACGAGGGAGACGCCTTCAGAGTTAATTGCAGCCCTTAGAGTCCCTTGTCCAATTACTTTTGGTCCCTTGAAAAAGAGGAGGCTATGCATTACAGAGCTATGATTACTAAACCCTTTCTCCGATTTGGATGTGAAAACTCTCATATTGCAGCTGGGAGTGTGCACTTTCAGCCCATATTATATATATAATTGTATTTCTGAACATGTTTTTGTAAACAGCTAAAATAACAAAACTTGTGTCACTGTCCAAATATTTCTGGACCTAACTGTAGCCTTAGAAAGAGCATGTGCTACAGTGGATGGCAAGTGCTTCATCAAGTGGCCTTTCCTCCTCTTCCTCCACCTTAACATCACACACACTACAGTCCTCAGAGGTGGCACCCCAATTACTCTTGTTTCCCCCATGTCACAACTCTTCAACCGCCCAGCTGACTGTGAGGAACCACCATTATTTTCCATGGGCATCAGAGGTCAGCTCCAAAGTTTCACAAAGGAAGAAAGTGTCTGCACCAATTGTGAAAATCTTTGTCAGTTGGATCCAAGGCTGGACGAAGTTCAGTAAAAGCAGAATCCAGCCTCTCATCAACAAATGTTAAGTTGGGGGGATCATGATGAGGCTTAGATACCTTAGAAGCATGCATACTTGTAATGCTCACCGCCGAAGATGGTACTATGATGAGCAAAAGTGGACCCACTGGACCACAGGGAGACCCCAAGTCTACCCTTTTGTGGGGTAAAGATCGGGACTGTGGCATCTGACCCCCAGGGCAGAGGCGGACACAGGAACAGACATGGCTATGTCTCAAGTGTAGACAGGGATAAAACGAGTGGAAGAGGCAGATGACACGGCAAGGACGGACATGCTGAGTCACTAGCAAGGCTGGACCCCCCAGGATGGCTGAGGCTGGTGGCCTGGCCAGGATTGACAAGCAGAGTTACTAGCAAGGCTGGAACCACCAAAGTGGCAGAGGCAGAAGGCATGGCCGGGTTGAACAGGCATAGTTTCTGGTATAGCAAAAGCCACTGGGAAAACTGAAGTTGGAAACATGGCAGAGGTGGACATGCACACTCTCTGGTATACAGTGAAGGAAATAATTATTTGATCCCCTGTTGATAATGTAAATAAGGGTAAATTAATTTTAACATTAATTTTAATATCCCAAATAAAAACAAGAAAATCACATTGTACAAATTATATATTTTATTTCCATTTTGCAGAGAGAAATATGTATTTGATCCCTCTGGCAAACAAGACTTAATACTTGATGGCAAAACCCTTGTTGGCAAGCACAGCAGTCAGACATTTTTTGTAGTTGAGGATGAGGTTTCCGCACATGTCAGGATTAATGTCAGGATTAATTTTGGTCAAGTCCTCTGTGCAAATCATCTCTAAATCATTAAAAATTTGATGCTGTCACTTGGCAACTCGGAGCTTCAGCTCCCTCCATAACTCTTCTATGGGATTAAGGTCTAGAGACTGGCTTGGCCACTCTATGACCTTAAAGTGCTTGTTTTTGAGCCACTCTTTTCTTGCCTTGGCTGTATGTTTTGGGTCATTGTCATGCTGGAAGACCCAGCCACAAACCATTTATAATGTCCTGGTGGAGGGAAGTATGTTGTCATTCAGGATTTTACGGTACATGGCTTCCTCCATTGTCCCACTTATGCTGTGAAGTAGTCCTGCACCTTTATCAGAGAATCACCCCAAAATATAATGTCTCCACCTCCATACTTGACAGTGGTGACAGGGTTCTTTGTGTTATAGGCAGCATTTCTTTTCCTCCAAACACGGCGAGTTAAGTTAAGGTCGAAGAGCTCAATTTTTGTCTCATATGATCACAACAACTTCTTCCAATCACTCTCAGAATCATCCAGCTGTTCATTGGCGAACTTCAGATGGGCCTGCACATGTGCCTTCTTGAGCAGTAGGACTTTGCGGGCACTGCAGGATTTTAAGCTATTACGGCGTAATGTTACCAAATGTTTTCTTGGTGACCGTGGTCCCAGCTGCCTTAAGATCATTGACAAGTTCCCCTTGTGTAGTTTTAGGCTGATCTCTCATCTTCCTCATGATCCTGGATACCCAACGAGGTGAGATTTTGCATTGTGCCTCAGATCGATGTCGAATGTTACTCATTTTGTATTTCTTCCATTTTCTTACTACTCTACCAACAGTTGTTTCATTCTCACCCAGCGTCTTACTTATGGTTTTGTAATCCATTCCAGCCTTGGGCAGGTCTATGATATTGTCCCTGAAATCCTTAGAAAGCTCTTTGGTCTTGCCCATGTCGTAGAGGTTAGAGTATGACTGATTAATTGAGTCTGTGGACAGGTGCCTTTTATACAGGTGACAATTTAAGATAGCTGTCTTTAATGCAGGTAGGGAGGGAGTTGATTAGGAGTGTCTAAGTGCTCTGTAGGTGCCAGAACTGTTCATGGTTGGTAAGGTATCAAATACTTATTTATGTTTGCAAAAAGCAAAGACATTTATACAATGTGATGTTCTGGATTTTATTTTCGCTATTCTATCTCTCACTGATAAAATTAACCTACCCTTAAAATTATAGACTGTTCATGTCATTGTCAGTGTGCAAGCTTAGGCTGCTTTCACGCTACGTTTTTTTATTATGCATCCTGAACGTTTTTTGCAGCAAAAATGGATTCAGTGCAGATACATTTTAATTTCAATGCATTTGCAATGGACGCGCGTCAACATGCGTTGACAAGCATTTGCATGCGGTATAGTGAGGATCCAGCGAGTTGCAGTATTTTAACATTTTTCAAAAACGCTACTTGTAGCGTTTTTCAGCTGCATCCAAATACTGTTTGTCACTGGATCCTGACTATACCGCATGCAAACGCATGCAAACGCTAGCATGCTGATAGACAGGATCCTGTTGGGCTAAAACCAGCCTGGCGTGATCACAGAGTCTCTCTCTCTCTCTATCGATCGGTCTCTCTTTCTCTCTTGGTCTCTCTCTCTCTCTGTCTGTCAGTATCTCCCTCTCACCCCCTCTCTCATACTCACCAATCACGGGCGCGTGCTGCACGGCTGTCACACTGTTCCGGCGGCTTTTCCTGCATTTGAAAATGCCGGGAGCTCATTATTCCATTTCAT
>NW_027443557.1:0-41423 GCF_048569485.1 Anomaloglossus baeobatrachus | reverse complement strand
TAGTTTTGGAGAAAAAATGTGTTCATTTCATGTATGCGCGAAATGCCTTAAAAATGGCTTTAAAATGGATTTGGAGCATGGAGACGATTATCTCGGGATTGCAAGATAACCAAACAAAACTTTTAGTGGATTTCTACTTATTTTATTAAATATCATCTCCACCAAACAGGACAAGCTTGCATCTGTTATAGTTTTGGAGAAAAATGTGTTCATTTCATGTATGCGCGAAATGCCTTAAAAATGGGTTTAAAATGGCATTTGGAAGCATGGAGACGATTATCTCGGACTTGCAAGATAACCAAACAAAACTTTTAGTGGATTTCTACTTATTTTATTAAATATCATCTCCACCAAACAGGACAAGCTTGCATCTGTTATAGTTTTGGAGAAAAATGTGTTCATTTCATGTATGCGCGAAATGCCTTAAAAATGGCTTTTAAATGGATTTGGAGCATGGAGACGATTATCTCGGGATTGCAAGATAACCAAACAAAACTTTTAGTGGATTTCTACTTATTTTATTAAATATCATCTCCACCAAACAGGACAAGCTTGCATCTGTTATAGTTTTGGAGAAAAATGTGTTCATTTCATGTATGCGCGAAATGCCTTAAAAATGGCTTTAAAATGGATTTGGAGCATGGAGACGATTATCTCGGGATTGCAAGATAACCAAACAAAACTTTTAGTGGATTTCTACTTATTTTATTAAATATCATCTCCACCAAACAGGACAAGCTTGCATCTGTTATAGTTTTGGAGAAAAATGTGTTCATTTCATGTATGCGCGAAATGCCTTAAAAATGGCTTTAAAATGGATTTGGAGCATGGAGACGATTATCTCGGGATTGCAAGATAACCAAACAAAACGTTTAGTGGATTTCTACTTATTTTATTAAATATCATCTCCACCAAACAGGACAAGCTTGCATCTGTTATAGTTTTGGAGAAAAATGTGTTCATTTCATGTATGCGCGAAATGCCTTAAAAATGGCTTTAAAATGGATTTGGAGCATGGAGACGATTATCTCGGGATTGCAAGATAACCAAACAAAACTTTTAGTGGATTTCTACTTATTTTATTAAATATCATCTCCACCAAACAGGACAAGCTTGCATCTGTTATAGTTTTGGAGAAAAATGTGTTCATTTCATGTATGCGCGAAATGCCTTAAAAATGGCTTTAAAATGGATTTGGAGCATGGAGACGATTATCTCGGGATTGCAAGATAACCAAACAAAACTTTTAGTGGATTTCTACTTATTTTATTAAATATCATCTCCACCAAACAGGACAAGCTTGCATCTGTTATAGTTTTGGGAGAAAAATGTGTTCATTTCATGTATGCGCGAAATGCCTTAAAAATGGCTTTAAAATGGATTTGGAGCATGGAGACGATTATCTCGGGATTGCAAGATAACCAAACAAAACTTTTAGTGGATTTCTACTTATTTTATTAAATATCATCTCCACCAAACAGGACAAGCTTGCATCTGTTATAGTTTTGGAGAAAAATGTGTTCATTTCATGTATGCGCGAAATGCCTTAAAAATGGCTTTAAAATGGATTTGGAGCATGGAGACGATTATCTCGGGATTGCAAGATAACCAAACAAAACTTTTAGTGGATTTCTACTTATTTTATTAAATATCATCTCCACCAAACAGGACAAGCTTGCATCTGTTATAGTTTTGGAGAAAAATGTGTTCATTTCATGTATGCGCGAAATGCCTTAAAAATGGCTTTAAAATGGATTTGGAGCATGGAGACGATTATCTCGGGATTGCAAGATAACAAACAAAACTTTTAGTGGATTTCTACTTATTTTATTAAATATCATCTCCACCAAACAGGACAAGCTTGCATCTGTTATAGTTTTGGAGAAAAATGTGTTCATTTCATGTATGCGCGAAATGCCTTAAAAATGGCTTTAAAATGGATTTGGAGCATGGAGACGATTATCTCGGGATTGCAAGATAACCAAACAAAACTTTTAGTGGATTTCTACTTATTTTATTAAATATCATCTCCACCAAACAGGACAAGCTTGCATCTGTTATAGTTTTGGAGAAAAATGTGTTCATTTCATGTATGCGCGAAATGCCTTAAAAATGGCTTTAAAATGGATTTGGAGCATGGAGACGATTATCTCGGGATTGCAAGATAACCAAACAAAACTTTTAGTGGATTTCTACTTATTTTATTAAATATCATCTCCACCAAACAGGACAAGCTTGCATCTGTTATAGTTTTGGAGAAAAATGTGTTCATTTCATGTATGCGCGAAATGCCTTAAAATGGCTTTAAAATGGATTTGGAGCATGGAGACGATTATCTCGGGATTGCAAGATAACCAAACAAAACTTTTAGTGGATTTCTACTTATTTTATTAAATATCATCTCCACCAAACAGGACAAGCTTGCATCTGTTATAGTTTTGGAGAAAAATGTGTTCATTTCATGTATGCGCGAAATGCCTTAAAAATGGCTTTAAAATGGATTTGGAGCATGGAGACGATTATCTCGGGATTGCAAGATAACCAAACAAAACTTTTAGTGGATTTCTACTTATTTTATTAAATATCATCTCCACCAAACAGGACAAGCTTGCATCTGTTATAGTTTTGGAGAAAAATGTGTTCATTTCATGTATGCGCGAAATGCCTTAAAAATGGCTTTAAAATGGATTTGGAGCATGGAGACGATTATCTCGGGATTGCCAGATAACCAAACAAAACTTTTAGTGGATTTCTACTTATTTTATTAAATATCTCCACCAAACAGGACAAGCTTGCATCTGTTATAGTTTTGGAGAAAAATGTGTTCATTTCATTTATGCGCGAAATGCCTTAGAAATGGGTTTTAATAGCATTTGAAGCATGGAGACGATTATCTCGAGATTGCAAGATAACCAAACAAAACTTTTAGTGGATTTCTACTTATTTTATTAAATATCATCTCCACCAAACAGGACAAGCTTGCATCTGTTATAGTTTTGGAGAAAAATGTGTTCATTTCATGTATGCGCGAAATGCCTTAAAAATGGCTTTAAAATGGATTTGGAGCATGGAGACGATTATCTCTGGATTGCAAGATAACCAAACAAAACTTTTAGTGGATTTCTACTTATTTTATTAAATATCATCTCCACCAAACAGGACAAGCTTGCATCTGTTATAGTTTTGGAGAAAAATGTGTTCATTTCATGTATGCGCGAAATGCCTTAAAAATGGCTTTAAAATAGATTTGGAGCATGGAGACGATTATCTCGGGATTGCAAGATAACCAAACAAAACTTTTAGTGGATTTCTACTTATTTTATTAAATATCATCTCCACCAAACAGGACAAGCTTGCATCTGTTATAGTTTTGGAGAAAAATGTGTTCATTTCATGTATGCGCGAAATGCCTTAAAAATGGCTTTAAAATGGATTTGGAGCATGGAGACGATTATCTCGGGATTGCAAGATAACCAAACAAAACTTTTAGTGGATTTCTACTTATTTTATTAAATATCATCTCCACCAAACAGCACAAGCTTGCATCTGTTATAGTTTTGGAGAAAAATGTGTTCATTTCATGTATGCGCGAAATGCCTTAAAAATGGCTTTAAAATAGATTTGGAGCATGGAGACGATTATCTCGGGATTGCAAGATAACCAAACAAAACTTTTAGTGGATTTCTACTTATTTTATTAAATATCATCTCCACCAAACAGGACAAGCTTGCATCTGTTATAGTTTTGGAGAAAAATGTGTTCATTTCATGTATGCGCGAAATGCCTTAAAAATGGCTTTAAAATGGATTTGGAGCATGGAGACGATTATCTCGGGATTGCAAGATAACCAAACAAAACTTTTAGTGGATTTCTACTTATTTTATTAAATATCATCTCCACCAAACAGGACAAGCTTGCATCTGTTATAGTTTTGGAGAAAAATGTGTTCATTTCATGTATGCGCGAAATGCCTTAAAAATGGCTTTAAAATGGATTTGGAGCATGGAGACGATTATCTCGGGATTGCAAGATAACCAAACAAAACTTTTAGTGGATTTCTACTTATTTTATTAAATATCATCTCCACCAAACAGGACAAGCTTGCATCTGTTATAGTTTTGGAGAAAAATGTGTTCATTTCATGTATGCGCGAAATGCCTTAAAAATGGCTTTAAAATGGATTTGGAGCATGGAGACGATTATCTCGGGATTGCAAGATAACCTAACAAAACTTTTAGTGGATTTCTACTTATTTTATTAAATATCATCTCCACCAAACAGGACAAGCTTGCATCTGTTATAGTTTTGGAGAAAAATGTGTTCATTTCATGTATGCGCGAAATGCCTTAAAAATGGCTTTAAAATGGATTTGGAGCATGGAGACGATTATCTCGGGATTGCAAGATAACCAAACAAAACCTTTAGTGGATTTCTACTTATTTTATTAAATATCATCTCCACCAAACAGGACAAGCTTGCATCTGTTATAGTTTTGGAGAAAAATGTGTTCATGTCATGTATGCGCGAAATGCCTTAAAAATGGCTTTAAAATGGATTTGGAGCATGGAGACGATTATCTCGGGATTGCAAGATAACCAAACAAAACTTTTAGTGGATTTCTACTTATTTTATTAAATATCATCTCCACCAAACAGGACAAGCTTGCATCTGTTATAGTTTTGGAGAAAAATGTGTTCATTTCATGTATGCGCGAAATGCCTTAAAAATGGCTTTAAAATGGATTTGGAGCATGGAGACGATTATCTCGGGATTGCAAGATAACCAAACAAAACTTTTAGTGGATTTCTACTTATTTTATTAAATATCATCTCCACCAAACAGGACAAGCTTGCATCTGTTATAGTTTTGGAGAAAAATGTGTTCATTTCATGTATGCGCGAAATGCCTTAAAAATGGCTTTAAAATGGATTTGGAGCATGGAGACGATTATCTCGGGATTGTAAGATAACCAAACAAAACTTTTAGTGGATTTCTACTTATTTTATTAAATATCATCTCCACCAAACAGGACAAGCTTGCATCTGTTATAGTTTTGGAGAAAAATGTGTTCATTTCATGTATGCGCGAAATGCCTTAAAAATGGCTTTAAAATGGATTTGGAGCATGGAGACGATTATCTCGGGATTGCAAGATAACCAAACAAAACTTTTAGTGGATTTCTACTTATTTTATTAAATATCATCTCCACCAAACAGGACAAGCTTGCATCTGTTATAGTTTTGGAGAAAAATGTGTTCATTTCATGTATGCGCGAAATGCCTTAAAAATGGCTTTAAAATGGATTTGGAGCATGGAGACGATTATCTCGGGATTGCAAGATAACCAAACAAAACTTTTAGTGGATTTCTACTTATTTTATTAAATATCATCTCCACCAAACAGGACAAGCTTGCATCTGTTATAGTTTTGGAGAAAAATGTGTTCATTTCATGTATGCGCGAAATGCCTTAAAAATGGCTTTAAAATGGATTTGGAGCATGGAGACGATTATCTCGGGATTGCAAGATAACCAAACAAAACTTTTAGTGGATTTCTACTTATTTTATTAAATATCACCTCCACCAAACAGGACAAGCTTGCATCTGTTATAGTTTTGGAGAAAAATGTGTTCATTTCATGTATGCGCGAAATGCCTTAAAAATGGCTTTAAAATGGATTTGGAGCATGGAGACGATTATCTCGGGATTGCAAGATAACCAAACAAAACTTTTAGTGGATTTCTACTTATTTTATTAAATATCATCTCCACCAAACAGGACAAGCTTGCATCTGTTATAGTTTTGGAGAAAAATGTGTTCATTTCATGTATGCGCGAAATGCCTTAAAAATGGCTTTAAAATGGATTTGGAGCATGGAGACGATTATCTCGGGATTGCAAGATAACCAAACAAAACTTTTAGTGGATTTCTACTTATTTTATTAAATATCATCTCCACCAAACAGGACAAGCTTGCATCTGTTATAGTTTTGGAGAAAAATGTGTTCATTTCATGTATGCGCGAAATGCCTTAAAAATGGCTTTAAAATGGATTTGGAGCATGGAGACGATTATCTCGGGATTGCAAGATAACCAAACAAAACTTTTAGTGGATTTCTACTTATTTTATTAAATATCATCTCCACCAAACAGGACAAGCTTGCATCTGTTATAGTTTTGGAGAAAAATGTGTTCATTTCATGTATGCGCGAAATGCCTTAAAAATGGCTTTAAAATGGATTTGGAGCATGGAGACGATTATCTCGGGATTGCAAGATAACCAAACAAAACTTTTAGTGGATTTCTACTTATTTTATTAAATATCATCTCCACCAAACAGGACAAGCTTGCATCTGTTATAGTTTTGGAGAAAAATGTGTTCATTTCATGTATGCGCGAAATGCCTTAAAAATGGCTTTAAAATGGATTTGGAGCATGGAGACGATTATCTCGGGATTGCAAGATAACCAAACAAAACTTTTAGTGGATTTCTACTTATTTTATTAAATATCATCTCCACCAAACAGGACAAGCTTGCATCTGTTATAGTTTTGGAGAAAAATGTGTTCATTTCATGTATGCGCGAAATGCCTTAAAAATGGCTTTAAAATGGATTTGGAGCATGGAGACGATTATCTCGGGATTGCAAGATAACCAAACAAAACTTTTAGTGGATTTCTACTTATTTTATTAAATATCATCTCCACCAAACAGGACAAGCTTGCATCTGTTATAGTTTTGGAGAAAAATGTGTTCATTTCATGTATGCGCGAAATGCCTTAAAAATGGCTTTAAAATGGATTTGGAGCATGGAGACGATTATCTCGGGATTGCAAGATAACCAAACAAAACTTTTAGTGGATTTCTACTTATTTTATTAAATATCATCTCCACCAAACAGGACAAGCTTGCATCTGTTATAGTTTTGGAGAAAAATGTGTTCATTTCATGTATGCGCGAAATTCCTTAAAAATGGCTTTAAAATGGATTTGGAGCATGGAGACGATTATCTCGGGATTGCAAGATAACCAAACAAAACTTTTAGTGGATTTCTACTTATTTTATTAAATATCATCTCCACCAAACAGGACAAGCTTGCATCTGTTATAGTTTTGGAGAAAAATGTGTTCATTTCATGTATGCGCGAAATGCCTTAAAAATGGCTTTAAAATGGATTTGGAGCATGGAGACGATTATCTCGGGATTGCAAGATAACCAAACAAAACTTTTAGTGGATTTCTACTTATTTTATTAAATGTCATCTCCACCAAACAGGACAAGCTTGCATCTGTTATAGTTTTGGAGAAAAATGTGTTCATTTCATGTATGCGCGAAATGCCTTAAAAATGGCTTTAAAATGGATTTGGAGCATGGAGACGATTATCTCGGGATTGCAAGATAACCAAACAAAACTTTTAGTGGATTTCTACTTATTTAATTAAATATCATCTCCACCAAACAGGACAAGCTTGCATCTGTTATAGTTTTGGAGAAAAATGTGTTCATTTCATTTATGCGCGAAATGCCTTAGAAATGGCTTTAAAAAGGATTTGGAGCATGGAGACGATTATCTCGGGATTGCAAGATAACCAAACAAAACTTTTAGTGGATTTCTACTTATTTTATTAAATATCATCTCCACCAAACAGGACAAGCTTGCATCTGTTATAGTTTTGGAGAAAAATGTGTTCATTTCATGTATGCGCGAAATGCCTTAAAAATGGCTTTACAATGGATTTGGAGCATGGAGACGATTATCTCGGGATTGCAAGATAACCAAACAAAACTTTTAGTGGATTTCTACTTATTTAATTAAATATCATCTCCACCAAACAGGACAAGCTTGCATCTGTTATAGTTTTGGAGAAAAATGTGTTCATTTCATGTATGCGCGAAATGCCTTAAAAATGGCTTTAAAATGGATTTGGAGCATGGAGACGATTATCTCGGGATTGCAAGATAACCAAACAAAACTTTTAGTGGATTTCTACTTATTTTATTAAATATCATCTCCACCAAACAGGACAAGCTTGCATCTGTTATAGTTTTGGATATTTAATAAAATAAGTAGAAATCCACTAAAAGTTTTGTTTGGTTATCTTGCAATCCCGAGATAATCGTCTCCATGCTCCAAATCCATTTTAAAGCCATTTTTAAGGCATTTCGCGCATACATGAAATGAACACATTTTTCTCCAAAACTATAGCAGATGCAAGCTTGTCCTGTTTGGTGGAGATGATATTTAATAAAATAAGTAGAAATCCACTAAAAGTTTTGTTTGGTTATCTTGCAATCCCGAGATAATCGTCTCCATGCTCCAAATCCATTTTAAAGCCATTTCTAAGGCATTTCGCGCATAAATGAAATGAACACATTTTTCTCCAAAACTATAACAGATGCAAGCTTGTCCTGTTTGGTGGAGATGATATTTAATAAAATAAGTAGAAATCCACTAAAAGTTTTGTTTGGTTATCTTGCAATCCCGAGATAATCGTCTCCATGCTCCAAATCCATTTTAAAGCCATTTCTAAGGCATTTCGCGCATACATGAAATGAACACATTTTTCTCCAAAACTATAACAGATGCAAGCTTGTCCTGTTTGGTGGAGATGATATTTAATAAAATAAGTAGAAATCCACTAAAAGTTTTGTTTGGTTATCTTGCAATCCCGAGATAATCGTCTCCATGCTCCAAATCCATTTTAAAGCCATTTCTAAGGCATTTCGCGCATAAATGAAATGAACACATTTTTCTCCAAAACTATAACAGATGCAAGCTTGTCCTGTTTGGTGGAGATGATATTTAATTAAATAAGTAGAAATCCACTAAAAGTTTTGTTTGGTTATCTTGCAATCCCGAGATAATCGTCTCCATGCTCCAAATCCATTTTAAAGCCATTTTTAAGGCATTTCGCGCATACATGAAATGAACACATTTTTCTCCAAAACTATAACAGATGCAAGCTTGTCCTGTTTGGTGGAGATGATATTTAATTAAATAAGTAGAAATCCACTAAAAGTTTTGTTTGGTTATCTTGCAATCCCGAGATAATCGTCTCCATGCTCCAAATCCATTTTAAAGCCATTTTTAAGGCATTTCGCGCATACATGAAATGAACACATTTTTCTCCAAAACTATAACAGATGCAAGCTTGTCCTGTTTGGTGGAGATGATATTTAATAAAATAAGTAGAAATCCACTAAAAGTTTTGTTTGGTTATCTTGCAATCCCGAGATAATCGTCTCCATGCTCCAAATCCATTTTAAAGCCATTTTTAAGGCATTTCGCGCATACATGAAATGAACACATTTTTCTCCAAAACTATAACAGATGCAAGCTTGTCCTGTTTGGTGGAGATGATATTTAATAAAATAAGTAGAAATCCACTAAAAGTTTTGTTTGGTTATCTTGCAATCCCGAGATAATCGTCTCCATGCTCCAAATCCATTTTATAGCCATTTCTAAGGCATTTCGCGCATAAATGAAATGAACACATTTTTCTCCAAAACTATAACAGATGCAAGCTTGTCCTGTTTGGTGGAGATGATATTTAATTAAATAAGTAGAAATCCACTAAAAGTTTTGTTTGGTTATCTTGCAATCCCGAGATAATCGTCTCCATGCTCCAAATCCATTTTAAAGCCATTTTTAAGGCATTTCGCGCATACATGAAATGAACACATTTTTCTCCAAAACTATAACAGATGCAAGCTTGTCCTGTTTGGTGGAGATGATATTTAATAAAATAAGTAGAAATCCACTAAAAGTTTTGTTTGGTTATCTTGCAATCCCGAGATAATCGTCTCCATGCTCCAAATCCATTTTAAAGCCATTTTTAAGGCATTTCGCGCATACATGAAATGAACACATTTTTCTCCAAAACTATAGCAGATGCAAGCTTGTCCTGTTTGGTGGAGATGATATTTAATAAAATAAGTAGAAATCCACTAAAAGTTTTGTTTGGTTATCTTGCAATCCCGAGATAATCGTCTCCATGCTCCAAATCCATTTTAAAGCCATTTTTAAGGCATTTCGCGCATACATGAAATGAACACATTTTTCTCCAAAACTATAACAGATGCAAGCTTGTCCTGTTTGGTGGAGATGATATTTAATAAAATAAGTAGAAATCCACTAAAAGTTTTGTTTGGTTATCTTGCAATCCCGAGATAATCGTCTCCATGCTCCAAATCCATTTTATAGCCATTTCTAAGGCATTTCGCGCATAAATGAAATGAACACATTTTTCTCCAAAACTATAACAGATGCAAGCTTGTCCTGTTTGGTGGAGATGATATTTAATTAAATAAGTAGAAAACCACTAAAAGTTTTGTTTGGTTATCTTGCAATCCCGAGATAATCGTCTCCATGCTCCAAATCCATTTTAAAGCCATTTTTAAGGCATTTCGCGCATACATGAAATGAACACATTTTTCTCCAAAACTATAACAGATGCAAGCTTGTCCTGTTTGGTGGAGATGATATTTAATAAAATAAGTAGAAATCCACTAAAAGTTTTGTTTGGTTATCTTGCAATCCCGAGATAATCGTCTCCATGCTCCAAATCCATTTTAAAGCCATTTTTAAGGCATTTCGCGCATACATGAAATGAACACATTTTTCTCCAAAACTATAGCAGATGCAAGCTTGTCCTGTTTGGTGGAGATGATATTTAATAAAATAAGTAGAAATCCACTAAAAGTTTTGTTTGGTTATCTTGCAATCCCGAGATAATCGTCTCCATGCTCCAAATCCATTTTAAAGCCATTTTTAAGGCATTTCGCGCATACATGAAATGAACACATTTTTCTCCAAAACTATAACAGATGCAAGCTTGTCCTGTTTGGTGGAGATGATATTTAATAAAATAAGTAGAAATCCACTAAAAGTTTTGTTTGGTTATCTTGCAATCCCGAGATAATCGTCTCCATGCTCCAAATCCATTTTATAGCCATTTCTAAGGCATTTCGCGCATAAATGAAATGAACACATTTTTCTCCAAAACTATAACAGATGCAAGCTTGTCCTGTTTGGTGGAGATGATATTTAATAAAATAAGTAGAAATCCACTAAAAGTTTTGTTTGGTTATCTTGCAATCCCGAGGTAATCGTCTCCATGCTCCAAATCCATTTTAAAGCCATTTTTAAGGCATTTCGCGCATACATGAAATGAACACATTTTTCTCCAAAACTATAACAGATGCAAGCTTGTCCTGTTTGGTGGAGATGATATTTAATAAAATAA
The DNA here is from genome assembly GCF_048569485.1 of Anomaloglossus baeobatrachus. Classification (NCBI taxonomy): domain Eukaryota; kingdom Metazoa; phylum Chordata; class Amphibia; order Anura; family Aromobatidae; genus Anomaloglossus; species Anomaloglossus baeobatrachus. The sequence continues at coordinate 30,179 of NW_027443557.1, read as the reverse complement.
GTAGAAATCCACTAAAAGTTTTGTTTGGTTATCTTGCAATCCCGAGATAATCGTCTCCATGCTCCAAATCCATTTTAAAGCCATTTTTAAGGCATTTCGCGCATACATGAAATGAACACATTTTTCTCCAAAACTATAGCAGATGCAAGCTTGTCCTGTTTGGTGGAGATGATATTTAATAAAATAAGTAGAAATCCACTAAAAGTTTTGTTTGGTTATCTTGCAATCCCGAGATAATCGTCTCCATGCTCCAAATCCATTTTAAAGCCATTTCTAAGGCATTTCGCGCATAAATGAAATGAACACATTTTTCTGCAAAACTATAACAGATGCAAGCTTGTCCTGTTTGGTGGAGATGATATTTAATAAAATAAGTAGAAATCCACTAAAAGTTTTGTTTGGTTATCTTGCAATCCCGAGATAATCGTCTCCATGCTCCAAATCTATTTTAAAGCCATTTCTAAGGCATTTCGCGCATACATGAAATGAACACATTTTTCTCCAAAACTATAACAGATGCAAGCTTGTCCTGTTTGGTGGAGATGATATTTAATAAAATAAGTAGAAATCCACTAAAAGTTTTGTTTGGTTATCTTGCAATCCCGAGATAATCGTCTCCATGCTCCAAATCCATTTTAAAGCCATTTCTAAGGCATTTCGCGCATAAATGAAATGAACACATTTTTCTCCAAAACTATAACAGATGCAAGCTTGTCCTGTTTGGTGGAGATGATATTTAATAAAATAAGTAGAAATCCACTAAAAGTTTTGTTTGGTTATCTTGCAATCCCGAGATAATCGTCTCCATGCTCCAAATCCATTTTAAAGCCATTTTTAAGGCATTTCGCGCATACATGAAATGAACACATTTTTCTCCAAAACTATAACAGATGCAAGCTTGTCCTGTTTGGTGGAGATGATATTTAATTAAATAAGTAGAAATCCACTAAAAGTTTTGTTTGGTTATCTTGCAATCCCGAGATAATCGTCTCCATGCTCCAAATCCATTTTAAAGCCATTTTTAAGGCATTTCGCGCATACATGAAATGAACACATTTTTCTCCAAAACTATAACAGATGCAAGCTTGTCCTGTTTGGTGGAGATGATATTTAATAAAATAAGTAGAAATCCACTAAAAGTTTTGTTTGGTTATCTTGCAATCCCGAGATAATCGTCTCCATGCTCCAAATCCATTTTAAAGCCATTTTTAAGGCATTTCGCGCATACATGAAATGAACACATTTTTCTCCAAAACTATAACAGATGCAAGCTTGTCCTGTTTGGTGGAGATGATATTTAATAAAATAAGTAGAAATCCACTAAAAGTTTTGTTTGGTTATCTTGCAATCCCGAGATAATCGTCTCCATGCTCCAAATCCATTTTAAAGCCATTTCTAAGGCATTTCGCGCATAAATGAAATGAACACATTTTTCTCCAAAACTATAACAGATGCAAGCTTGTCCTGTTTGGTGGAGATGATATTTAATAAAATAAGTAGAAATCCACTAAAAGTTTTGTTTGGTTATCTTGCAATCCCGAGATAATCGTCTCCATGCTCCAAATCCATTTTAAAGCCATTTCTAAGGCATTTCGCGCATAAATGAAATAAACACATTTTTCTCCAAAACTATAACAGATGCAAGCTTGTCCTGTTTGGTGGAGATGATATTTAATTAAATAAGTAGAAATCCACTAAAAGTTTTGTTTGGTTATCTTGCAATCCCGAGATAATCGTCTCCATGCTCCAAATCCATTTTAAAGCCATTTTTAAGGCATTTCGCGCATACATGAAATGAACACATTTTTCTCCAAAACTATAACAGATGCAAGCTTGTCCTGTTTGGTGGAGATGATATTTAATAAAATAAGTCGAAATCCACTTAAAGTTTTGTTTGGTTATCTTGCAATCCCGAGATAATCGTCTCCATGCTCCAAATCCATTTTAAAGCCATTTCTAAGGCATTTCGCGCATAAATGAAATGAACACATTTTTCTCCAAAACTATAACAGATGCAAGCTTGTCCTGTTTGGTGGAGATAATATTTAATAAAATAAGTAGAAATCCACTAAATGTTTTGTTTGGTTATCTTGCAATCCCGAGATAATCGTCTCCATGCTCCAAATCCATTTTAAAGCCATTTTTAAGGCATTTCGCGCATACATGAAATGAACACATTTTTTTCCAAAACTATAACAGATGCAAGCTTGTCCTGTTTGGTGGAGATGATATTTAATAAAATAAGTAGAAATCCACTAAAAGTTTTGTTTGGTTATCTTGCAATCCCGAGATAATCGTCTCCATGCTCCAAATCCATTTTAAAGCCATTTTTAAGGCATTTCGCGCATACATGAAATGAACACATTTTTCTCCAAAACTATAGCAGATGCAAGCTTGTCCTGTTTGGTGGAGATGATATTTAATAAAATAAGTAGAAATCCACTAAAAGTTTTGTTTGGTTATCTTGCAATCCCGAGATAATCGTCTCCATGCTCCAAATCCATTTTAAAGCCATTTCTAAGGCATTTCGCGCATAAATGAAATGAACACATTTTTCTCCAAAACTATAACAGATGCAAGCTTGTCCTGTTTGGTGGAGATGATATTTAATAAAATAAGTAGAAATCCACTAAAAGTTTTGTTTGGTTATCTTGCAATCCCGAGATAATCGTCTCCATGCTCCAAATCCATTTTAAAGCCATTTCTAAGGCATTTCGCGCATACATGAAATGAACACATTTTTCTCCAAAACTATAACAGATGCAAGCTTGTCCTGTTTGGTGGAGATGATATTTAATAAAATAAGTAGAAATCCACTAAAAGTTTTGTTTGGTTATCTTGCAATCCCGAGATAATCGTCTCCATGCTCCAAATCCATTTTAAAGCCATTTCTAAGGCATTTCGCGCATAAATGAAATGAACACATTTTTCTCCAAAACTATAACAGATGCAAGCTTGTCCTGTTTGGTGGAGATGATATTTAATTAAATAAGTAGAAATCTACTAAAAGTTTTGTTTGGTTATCTTGCAATCCCGAGATAATCGTCTCCATGCTCCAAATCCATTTTAAAGCCATTTTTAAGGCATTTCGCGCATACATGAAATGAACACATTTTTCTCCAAAACTATAACAGATGCAAGCTTGTCCTGTTTGGTGGAGATGATATTTAATTAAATAAGTAGAAATCCACTAAAAGTTTTGTTTGGTTATCTTGCAATCCCGAGATAATCGTCTCCATGCTCCAAATCCATTTTAAAGCCATTTTTAAGGCATTTCGCGCATACATGAAATGAACACATTTTTCTCCAAAACTATAACAGATGCAAGCTTGTCCTGTTTGGTGGAGATGATATTTAATAAAATAAGTAGAAATCCACTAAAAGTTTTGTTTGGTTATCTTGCAATCCCGAGATAATCGTCTCCATGCTCCAAATCCATTTTAAAGCCATTTTTAAGGCATTTCGCGCATACATGAAATGAACACATTTTTCTCCAAAACTATAACAGATGCAAGCTTGTCCTGTTTGGTGGAGATGATATTTAATAAAATAAGTAGAAATCCACTAAAAGTTTTGTTTGGTTATCTTGCAATCCCGAGATAATCGTCTCCATGCTCCAAATCCATTTTAAAGCCATTTCTAAGGCATTTCGCGCATAAATGAAATGAACACATTTTTCTCCAAAACTATAACAGATGCAAGCTTGTCCTGTTTGGTGGAGATGATATTTAATTAAATAAGTAGAAATCCACTAAAAGTTTTGTTTGGTTATCTTGCAATCCCGAGATAATCGTCTCCATGCTCCAAATCCATTTTAAAGCCATTTTTAAGGCATTTCGCGCATACATGAAATGAACACATTTTTCTCCAAAACTATAACAGATGCAAGCTTGTCCTGTTTGGTGGAGATGATATTTAATAAAATAAGTAGAAATCCACTAAAAGTTTTGTTTGGTTATCTTGCAATCCCGAGATAATCGTCTCCATGCTCCAAATCCATTTTAAAGCCATTTTTAAGGCATTTCGCGCATACATGAAATGAACACATTTTTCTCCAAAACTATAACAGATGCAAGCTTGTCCTGTTTGGTGGAGATGATATTTAATAAAATAAGTAGAAATCCACTAAAAGTTTTGTTTGGTTATCTTGCAATCCCGAGATAATCGTCTCCATGCTCCAAATCCATTTTAAAGCCATTTCTAAGGCATTTCGCGCATAAATGAAATGAACACATTTTTCTCCAAAACTATAACAGATGCAAGCTTGTCCTGTTTGGTGGAGATGATATTTAATTAAATAAGTAGAAATCCACTAAAAGTTTTGTTTGGTTATCTTGCAATCCCGAGATTATCGTCTCCATGCTCCAAATCCATTTTAAAGCCATTTTTAAGGCATTTCGCGCATACATGAAATGAACACATTTTTCTCCAAAACTATAGCAGATGCAAGCTTGTCCTGTTTGGTGGAGATGATATTTAATAAAATAAGTAGAAATCCACTAAAAGTTTTGTTTGGTTATCTTGCAATCCCGAGATAATCGTCTCCATGCTCCAAATCCATTTTAAAGCCATTTTTAAGGCATTTCGCGCATACATGAAATGAACACATTTTTCTCCAAAACTATAACAGATGCAAGCTTGTCCTGTTTGGTGGAGATGATATTTAATAAAATAAGTAGAAATCCACTAAAACTTTTAGTGGATTTCTACTTATTTTATTAAATATCATCTCCACCAAACAGGACAAGCTTGCATCTGTTATAGTTTTGGAGAAAAATGTGTTCATTTCATGTATGCGCGAAATGCCTTAAAAATGGCTTTAAAATGGATTTGGAGCATGGAGACGATTATCTCGGGATTGCAAGATAACCAAACAAAACTTTTAGTGGATTTCTACTTATTTTATTAAATATCATCTCCACCAAACAGGACAAGCTTGCATCTGTTATAGTTTTGGAGAAAAATGTGTTCATTTCATGTATGCGCGAAATGCCTTAAAAATGGCTTTAAAATGGATTTGGAGCATGGAGACGATTATCTCGGGATTGCAAGATAACCAAACAAAACTTTTAGTGGATTTCTACTTATTTTATTAAATATCATCTCCACCAAACAGGACAAGCTTGCATCTGTTATAGTTTTGGAGAAAAATGTGTTCATTTCATGTATGCGCGAAATGCCTTAAAAATGGCTTTAAAATGGATTTGGAGCATGGAGACGATTATCTCGGGATTGCAAGATAACCAAACAAAACTTTTAGTGGATTTCTACTTATTTTATTAAATATCATCTCCACCAAACAGGACAAGCTTGCATCTGTTATAGTTTTGGAGAAAAATGTGTTCATTTCATGTATGCGCGAAATGCCTTAAAAATGGCTTTAAAATGGATTTGGAGCATGGAGACGATTATCTCGGGATTGCAAGATAACCAAACAAAACTTTTAGTGGATTTCTACTTATTTTATTAAATATCATCTCCACCAAACAGGACAAGCTTGCATCTGTTATAGTTTTGGAGAAAAATGTGTTCATTTCATGTATGCGCGAAATGCCTTAAAAATGGCTTTAAAATGGATTTGGAGCATGGAGACGATTATCTCGGGATTGCAAGATAACCAAACAAAACTTTTAGTGGATTTCTACTTATTTTATTAAATATCATATCCACCAAACAGGACAAGCTTGCATCTGTTATAGTTTTGGAGAAAAATGTGTTCATTTCATGTATGCGCGAAATGCCTTAAAAATGGCTTTAAAATGGATTTGGAGCATGGAGACGATTATCTCGGGATTGCAAGATAACCAAACAAAACTTTTAGTGGATTTCTACTTATTTTATTAAATATCATCTCCACCAAACAGGACAAGCTTGCATCTGTTATAGTTTTGGAGAAAAATGTGTTCATTTCATGTATGCGCGAAATGCCTTAAAAATGGCTTTAAAATGGATTTGGAGCATGGAGACGATTATCTCGGGATTGCAAGATAACCAAACAAAACTTTTAGTGGATTTCTACTTATTTTATTAAATATCATCTCCACCAAACAGGACAAGCTTGCATCTGTTATAGTTTTGGAGAAAAATGTGTTCATTTCATGTATGCGCGAAATGCCTTAAAAATGGCTTTAAAATGGATTTGGAGCATGGAGACGATTATCTCGGGATTGCAAGATAACCAAACAAAACTTTTAGTGGATTTCTACTTATTTTATTAAATTTAATCTCCACCAAACAGGACAAGCTTGCATCTGTTATAGTTTTGGAGAAAAATGTGTTCATTTCATTTATGCGCGAAATGCCTTAGAAATGGGTTTTAATAGCATTTGAAGCATGGAGACGATTATCTCGAGATTGCAAGATAACCAAACAAAACTTTTAGTGGACTTCTACTTATTTTATTAAATATCATCTCCACCAAACAGGACAAGCTTGCATCTGTTATAGTTTTGGAGAAAAATGTGTTCATTTCATGTATGCGCGAAATGCCTTAAAAATGGCTTTAAAATGGATTTGGAGCATGGAGACGATTATCTCGGGATTGCAAGATAACCAAACAAAACTTTTAGTGGATTTCTACTTATTTTATTAAATATCATCTCCACCAAACAGGACAAGCTTGCATCTGTTATAGTTTTGGAGAAAAATGTGTTCATTTCATGTATGCGCGAAATGCCTTAAAAATGGCTTTAAAATGGATTTGGAGCATGGAGACGATTATCTCGGGATTGCAAGATAACCAAACAAAACTTTTAGTGGACTTCTACTTATTTTATTAAATATCATCTCCACCAAACAGGACAAGCTTGCATCTGTTATAGTTTTGGAGAAAAATGTGTTCATTTCATGTATGCGCGAAATGCCTTAAAAATGGCTTTAAAATGGATTTGGAGCATGGAGACGATTATCTCGGGATTGCAAGATAACCAAACAAAACTTTTAGTGGATTTCTACTTATTTTATTAAATATCATCTCCACCAAACAGGACAAGCTTGCATCTCTTATAGTTTTGGAGAAAAATGTGTTCATTTCATGTATGCGCGAAATGCCTTAAAAATGGCTTTAAAATGGATTTGGAGCATGGAGACGATTATCTCGGGATTGCAAGATAACCAAACAAAACTTTTAGTGGATTTCTACTTATTTTATTAAATATCATCTCCACCAAACAGGACAAGCTTGCATCTGTTATAGTTTTGGAGAAAAATGTGTTCATTTCATTTATGCGCGAAATGCCTTAGAAATGGGTTTTAATAGCATTTGAAGCATGGAGACGATTATCTCGACATTGCAAGATAACCAAACAAAACTTTTAGTGGATTTCTACTTATTTTATTAAATATCATCTCCACCAAACAGGACAAGCTTGCATCTGTTATAGTTTTGGAGAAAAATGTGTTCATTTCATGTATGCGCGAAATGCCTTAAAAATGGCTTTAAAATGGATTTGGAGCATGGAGACGATTATCTCGGGATTGCAAGATAACCAAACAAAACTTTTAGTGGATTTCTACTTATTTTATTAAATTTAATCTCCACCAAACAGGACAAGCTTGCATCTGTTATAGTTTTGGAGAAAAATGTGTTCATTTCATTTATGCGCGAAATGCCTTAGAAATGGGTTTTAATAGCATTTGAAGCATGGAGACGATTATCTCGACATTGCAAGATAACCAAACAAAACTTTTAGTGGATTTCTACTTATTTTATTAAATATCATCTCCACCAAACAGGACAAGCTTGCATCTGTTATAGTTTTGGAGAAAAATGTGTTCATTTCATGTATGCGCGAAATGCCTTAAAAATGGCTTTAAAATGGATTTGGAGCATGGAGACGATTATCTCGGGATTGCAAGATAACCAAACAAAACTTTTAGTGGATTTCTACTTATTTTATTAAATATCATCTCCACCAAACAGGACAAGCTTGCATCTGTTATAGTTTTGGAGAAAAATGTGTTCATTTCATGTATGCGCGAAATGCCTTAAAAATGGCTTTAAAATGGATTTGGAGCATGGAGACGATTATCTCGGGATTGCAAGATAACCAAACAAAACTTTTAGTGGACTTCTACTTATTTTATTAAATATCATCTCCACCAAACAGGACAAGCTTGCATCTGTTATAGTTTTGGAGAAAAATGTGTTCATTTCATGTATGCGCGAAATGCCTTAAAAATGGCTTTAAAATGGATTTGGAGCATGGAGACGATTATCTCGGGATTGCAAGATAACCAAACAAAACTTTTAGTGGATTTCTACTTATTTTTTTAAATATCATCTCCACCAAACAGGACAAGCTTGCATCTGTTATAGTTTTGGAGAAAAATGTGTTCATTTCATGTATGCGCGAAATGCCTTAAAAATGGCTTTAAAATGGATTTGGAGCATGGAGACGATTATCTCGGGATTGCAAGATAACCAAACAAAACTTTTAGTGGATTTCTACTTATTTTATTAAATATCATCTCCACCAAACAGGACAAGCTTGCATCTGTTATAGTTTTGGAGAAAATGTGTTCATTTCATTTATGCGCGAAATGCCTTAGAAATGGGTTTTAATAGCATTTGAAGCATGGAGACGATTATCTCGACATTGCAAGATAACCAAACAAAACTTTTAGTGGATTTCTACTTATTTTATTAAATATCATCTCCACCAAACAGGACAAGCTTGCATCTGTTATAGTTTTGGAGAAAAATGTGTTCATTTCATGTATGCGCGAAATGCCTTAAAAATGGCTTTAAAATGGATTTGGAGCATGGAGACGATTATCTCGGGATTGCAAGATAACCAAACAAAACTTTTAGTGGATTTCTACTTATTTTATTAAATATCATCTCCACCAAACAGGACAAGCTTGCATCTGTTATAGTTTTGGAGAAAAATGTGTTAATTTCATGTATGCGCGAAATGCCTTAAAAATGGCTTTAAAATGGATTTGGAGCATGGAGACGATTATCTCGGGATTGCAAGATAACCAAACAAAACGTTTAGTGGATTTCTACTTATTTTATTAAATATCATCTCCACCAAACAGGACAAGCTTGCATCTGTTATAGTTTTGGAGAAAAATGTGTTCATTTCATGTATGCGCGAAATGCCTTAAAAATGGCTTTAAAATGGATTTGGAGCATGGAGACGATTATCTCGGGATTGCAAGATAACCAAACAAAACTTTTAGTGGATTTCTATTTATTTTATTAAATATCATCTCCACCAAACAGGACAAGCTTGCATCTGTTATAGTTTTGGAGAAAAATGTGTTCATTTCATGTATGCGCGAAATGCCTTAAAAATGGCTTTAAAATGGATTTGGAGCATGGAGACGATTATCTCGGGATTGCAAGATAACCAAACAAAACTTTTAGTGGATTTCTACTTATTTTATTAAATATCATCTCCACCAAACAGGACAAGCTTGCATCTGTTATAGTTTTGGAGAAAAATGTGTTCATTTCATGTATGCGCGAAATGCCTTAAAAATGGCTTTAAAATGGATTTGGAGCATGGAGACGATTATCTCGGGATTGCAAGATAACCAAACAAAACTTTTAGTGGATTTCTACTTATTTTATTAAATATCTCCACCAAACAGGACAAGCTTGCATCTGTTATAGTTTTGGAGAAAAATGTGTTCATTTCATGTATGCGCGAAATGCCTTAAAAATGGCTTTAAAATGGATTTGGAGCATGGAGACGATTATCTCGGGATTGCAAGATAACCAAACAAAACTTTTAGTGGATTTCTACTTATTTTATTAAATATCATCTCCACCAAACAGGACAAGCTTGCATCTGTTATAGTTTTGGAGAAAAATGTGTTCATTTCATGTATGCGCGAAATGCCTTAAAAATGGCTTTAAAATGGATTTGGAGCATGGAGACGATTATCTCGGGATTGCAAGATAACCAAACAAAACTTTTAGTGGATTTCTACTTATTTTATTAAATATCATCTCCACCAAACAGGACAAGCTTGCATCTGTTATAGTTTTGGAGAAAAATGTGTTCATTTCATGTATGCGCGAAATGCCTTAAAAATGGCTTTAAAATGGATTTGGAGCATGGAGACGATTATCTCGGGATTGCAAGATAACCAAACAAAACTTTTAGTAGACTTCTACTTATTTTATTAAATATCATCTCCACCAAACAGGACAAGCTTGCATCTGTTATAGTTTTGGAGAAAAATGTGTTCATTTCATGTATGCGCGAAATGCCTTAAAAATGGCTTTAAAATGGATTTGGAGCATGGAGACGATTATCTCGGGATTGCAAGATAACCAAACAAAACTTTTAGTGGATTTCTACTTATTTTTTTAAATATCATCTCCACCAAACAGGACAAGCTTGCATCTGTTATAGTTTTGGAGAAAAATGTGTTCATTTCATGTATGCGCGAAATGCCTTAAAAATGGCTTTAAAATGGATTTGGAGCATGGAGACGATTATCTCGGGATTGCAAGATAACCAAACAAAACTTTTAGTGGATTTCTACTTATTTTATTAAATATCATCTCCACCAAACAGGACAAGCTTGCATCTGTTATAGTTTTGGAGAAAATGTGTTCATTTCATTTATGCGCGAAATGCCTTAGAAATGGGTTTTAATAGCATTTGAAGCATGGAGACGATTATCTCGACATTGCAAGATAACCAAACAAAACTTTTAGTGGATTTCTACTTATTTTATTAAATATCATCTCCACCAAACAGGTCAAGCTTGCATCTGTTATAGTTTTGGAGAAAAATGTGTTCATTTCATGTATGCGCGAAATGCCTTAAAAATGGCTTTAAAATGGATTTGGAGCATGGAGACGATTATCTCGGGATTGCAAGATAACCAAACAAAACTTTTAGTGGATTTCTACTTATTTTATTAAATATCATCTCCACCAAACAGGACAAGCTTGCATCTGTTATAGTTTTGGAGAAAAATGTGTTAATTTCATGTATGCGCGAAATGCCTTAAAAATGGCTTTAAAATGGATTTGGAGCATGGAGACGATTATCTCGGGATTGCAAGATAACCAAACAAAACGTTTAGTGGATTTCTACTTATTTTATTAAATATCATCTCCACCAAACAGGACAAGCTTGCATCTGTTATAGTTTTGGAGAAAAATGTGTTCATTTCATGTATGCGCGAAATGCCTTAAAAATGGCTTTAAAATGGATTTGGAGCATGGAGACGATTATCTCGGGATTGCAAGATAACCAAACAAAACTTTTAGTGGATTTCTATTTATTTTATTAAATATCATCTCCACCAAACAGGACAAGCTTGCATCTGTTATAGTTTTGGAGAAAAATGTGTTCATTTCATGTATGCGCGAAATGCCTTAAAAATGGCTTTAAAATGGATTTGGAGCATGGAGACGATTATCTCGGGATTGCAAGATAACCAAACAAAACTTTTAGTGGATTTCTACTTATTTTATTAAATATCATCTCCACCAAACAGGACAAGCTTGCATCTGTTATAGTTTTGGAGAAAAATGTGTTCATTTCATGTATGCGCGAAATGCCTTAAAAATGGCTTTAAAATGGATTTGGAGCATGGAGACGATTATCTCGGGATTGCAAGATAACCAAACAAAACTTTTAGTGGATTTCTACTTATTTTATTAAATATCATCTCCACCAAACAGGACAAGCTTGCATCTGTTATAGTTTTGGAGAAAAATGTGTTCATTTCATGTATGCGCGAAATGCCTTAAAAATGGCTTTAAAATGGATTTGGAGCATGGAGACGATTATCTCGGGATTGCAAGATAACCAAACAAAACTTTTAGTGGATTTCTACTTATTTTATTAAATATCATCTCCACCAAACAGGACAAGCTTGCATCTGTTATAGTTTTGGAGAAAAATGTGTTCATTTCATGTATGCGCGAAATGCCTTAAAAATGGCTTTAAAATGGATTTGGAGCATGGAGACGATTATCTCGGGATTGCAAGATAACCAAACAAAACTTTTAGTGGACTTCTACTTATTTTATTAAATATCATCTCCACCAAACAGGACAAGCTTGCATCTGTTATAGTTTTGGAGAAAAATGTGTTCATTTCATGTATGCGCGAAATGCCTTAAAAATGGCTTTAAAATGGATTTGGAGCATGGATACGATTATCTCGGGATTGCAAGATAACCAAACAAAACTTTTAGTGGATTTCTACTTATTTTTTTAAATATCATCTCCACCAAACAGGACAAGCTTGCATCTGTTATAGTTTTGGAGAAAAATGTGTTCATTTCATGTATGCGCGAAATGCCTTAAAAATGGCTTTAAAATGGATTTGGAGCATGGAGACGATTATCTCGGGATTGCAAGATAACCAAACAAAACTTTTAGTGGATTTCTACTTATTTTATTAAATATCATCTCCACCAAACAGGACAAGCTTGCATCTGTTATAGTTTTGGAGAAAAATGTGTTCATTTCATTTATGCGCGAAATGCCTTAGAAATGGGTTTTAATAGCATTTGAAGCATGGAGACGATTATCTCGACATTGCAAGATAACCAAACAAAACTTTTAGTGGATTTCTACTTATTTTATTAAATATCATCTCCACCAAACAGGACAAGCTTGCATCTGTTATAGTTTTGGAGAAAAATGTGTTCATTTCATGTATGCGCGAAATGCCTTAAAAATGGCTTTAAAATGGATTTGGAGCATGGAGACGATTATCTCGGGATTGCAAGATAACCAAACAAAACTTTTAGTGGATTTCTACTTATTTTATTAAATATCATCTCCACCAAACAGGACAAGCTTGCATCTGTTATAGTTTTGGAGAAAAATGTGTTAATTTCATGTATGCGCGATTTGCCTTAAAAATGGCTTTAAAATGGATTTGGAGCATGGAGACGATTATCTCGGGATTGCAAGATAACCAAACAAAACGTTTAGTGGATTTCTACTTATTTTATTAAATATCATCTCCACCAAACAGGACAAGCTTGCATCTGTTATAGTTTTGGAGAAAAATGTGTTCATTTCATGTATGCGCGAAATGCCTTAAAAATGGCTTTAAAATGGATTTGGAGCATGGAGACGATTATCTCGGGATTGCAAGATAACCAAACAAAACGTTTAGTGGATTTCTACTTATTTTATTAAATATCATCTCCACCAAACAGGACAAGCTTGCATCTGTTATAGTTTTGGAGAAAAATGTGTTCATTTCATGTATGCGCGAAATGCCTTAAAAATGGCTTTAAAATGGATTTGGAGCATGGAGACGATTATCTCGGGATTGCAAGATAACCAAACAAAACTTTAGTGGGTTTCTACTTATTTTATTAAATATCATCTCCACCAAACAGGACAAGCTTGCATCTGTTATAGTTTTGGAGAAAAATGTGTTCATTTCATGTATGCGCGAAATGCCTTAAAAATGGCTTTAAAATGGATTTGGAGCATGGAGACGATTATCTCGGGATTGCAAGATAACCAAACAAAACTTTTAGTGGATTTCTACTTATTTTATTAAATATCATCTCCACCAAACAGGACAAGCTTGCATCTGTTATAGTTTTGGAGAAAAATGTGTTCATTTCATGTATGCGCGAAATGCCTTAAAAATGGCTTTAAAATGGATTTGGAGCATGGAGACGATTATCTCGGGATTGCAAGATAACCAAACAAAACTTTTAGTGGATTTCTACTTATTTTATTAAATATCATCTCCACCAAACAGGACAAGCTTGCATCTGTTATAGTTTTGGAGAAAAATGTGTTCATTTCATGTATGCGCGAAATGCCTTAAAAATGGCTTTAAAATGGATTTGGAGCATGGAGACGATTATCTCGGGATTGCAAGATAACCAAACAAAACTTTTAGTGGATTTCTACTTATTTTATTAAATATCATCTCCACCAAACAGGACAAGCTTGCATCTGTTATAGTTTTGGAGAAAAATGTGTTCATTTCATGTATGCGCGAAATGCCTTAAAAATGGCTTTAAAATGGATTTGGAGCATGGAGACAATTATCTCGGGATTGCAAGATAACCAAACAAAACTTTTAGTGGATTTCTACTTATTTTATTAAATATCATCTCCACCAAACAGGACAAGCTTGCATCTGTTATAGTTTTGGAGAAAAATGTGTTCATTTCATGTATGCGCGAAATGCCTTAAAAATGGCTTTAAAATGGATTTGGAGCATGGAGACGATTATCTCGGGATTGCAAGATAACAAACAAAACTTTTAGTGGATTTCTACTTATTTTATTAAATATCATCTCCACCAAACAGGACAAGCTTGCATCTGTTATAGTTTTGGAGAAAAATGTGTTCATTTCATGTATGCGCGAAATGCCTTAAAAATGGCTTTAAAATGGATTTGGAGCATGGAGACGATTATCTCGGGATTGCAAGATAACCAAACAAAACTTTTAGTGGATTTCTACTTATTTTATTAAATATCATCTCCACCAAACAGGACAAGCTTGCATCTGTTATAGTTTTGGAGAAAAATGTGTTCATTTCATGTATGCGCGAAATGCCTTAAAAATGGCTTTAAAATGGATTTGGAGCATGGAGACGATTATCTCGGGATTGCAAGATAACCAAACAAAACTTTTAGTGGATTTCTACTTATTTTATTAAATATCATCTCCACCAAACAGGACAAGCTTGCATCTGTTATAGTTTTGGAGAAAAATGTGTTCATTTCATGTATGCGCGAAATGCCTTAAAATGGCTTTAAAATGGATTTGGAGCATGGAGACGATTATCTCGGGATTGCAAGATAACCAAACAAAACTTTTAGTGGATTTCTACTTATTTTATTAAATATCATCTCCACCAAACAGGACAAGCTTGCATCTGTTATAGTTTTGGAGAAAAATGTGTTCATTTCATGTATGCGCGAAATGCCTTAAAAATGGCTTTAAAATGGATTTGGAGCATGGAGACGATTATCTCGGGATTGCAAGATAACCAAACAAAACTTTTAGTGGATTTCTACTTATTTTATTAAATATCATCTCCACCAAACAGGACAAGCTTGCATCTGTTATAGTTTTGGAGAAAAATGTGTTCATTTCATGTATGCGCGAAATGCCTTAAAAATGGCTTTAAAATGGATTTGGAGCATGGAGACGATTATCTCGGGATTGCAAGATAACCAAACAAAACTTTTAGTGGATTTCTACTTTTTTTATTAAATATCATCTCCACCAAACAGGACAAGCTTGCATCTGTTATAGTTTTGGAGAAAAATGTGTTCATTTCATTTATGCGCGAAATGCCTTAGAAATGGGTTTTAATAGCATTTGAAGCATGGAGACGATTATCTCGAGATTGCAAGATAACCAAACAAAACTTTTAGTGGATTTCTACTTATTTTATTAAATATCATCTCCACCAAACAGGACAAGCTTGCATCTGTTATAGTTTTGGAGAAAAATGTGTTCATTTCATGTATGCGCGAAATGCCTTAAAAATGGCTTTAAAATGGATTTGGAGCATGGAGACGATTATCTCGGGATTGCAAGATAACCAAACAAAACTTTTAGTGGATTTCTACTTATTTTATTAAATATCATCTCCACCAAACAGGACAAGCTTGCATCTGTTATAGTTTTGGAGAAAAATGTGTTCATTTCATGTATGCGCGAAATGCCTTAAAAATGGCTTTAAAATGGATTTGGAGCATGGAGACGATTATCTCGGGATTGCAAGATAACAAACAAAACTTTTAGTGGATTTCTACTTATTTTATTAAATATCATCTCCACCAAACAGGACAAGCTTGCATCTGTTATAGTTTTGGAGAAAAATGTGTTCATTTCATGTATGCGCGAAATGCCTTAAAAATGGCTTTAAAATGGATTTGGAGCATGGAGACGATTATCTCGGGATTGCAAGATAACCAAACAAAACTTTAGTGGATTTCTACTTATTTTATTAAATATCATCTCCACCAAACAGGACAAGCTTGCATCTGTTATAGTTTTGGAGAAAAAATGTGTTCATTTCATTTATGCGCGAAATGCCTTAGAAATGGGTTTTAATAGCATTTGAAATGAACACATTTTTCTCCAAAACTATAACAGATGCAAGCTTGTCCTGTTTGGTGGAGATGATATTTAATAAAATAAGTAGAAATCCACTAAACGTTTTGTTTGGTTATCTTGCAATCCCGAGATAATCGTCTCCATGCTCCAAATCCATTTTAAAGCCATTTTTAAGGCATTTCGCGCATACATGAAATGAACACATTTTTCTCCAAAACTATAACAGATGCAAGCTTGTCCTGTTTGGTGGAGATAATATTTAATAAAATAAGTAGAAATCCACTAAAAGTTTTGTTTGGTTATCTTGCAATCCCGAGATAATCGTCTCCATGCTCCAAATCCATTTTAAAGCCATTTTTAAGGCATTTCGCGCATACATGAAATGAACACATTTTTCTCCAAAACTATAACATATGCAAGCTTGTCCTGTTTGGTGGAGATGATATTTAATAAAATAAGTAGAAATCCACTAAAAGTTTTGTTTGGTTATCTTGCAATCCCGAGATAATCGTCTCCATGCTCCAAATCCATTTTAAAGCCATTTTTAAGGCATTTCGCGCATACATGAAATGAACACATTTTTCTCCAAAACTATAACAGATGCAAGCTTGTCCTGTTTGGTGGAGATGATATTTAATAGAATAAGTAGAAATCCACTAAAAGTTTTGTTTGGTTATCTTGCAATCCCGAGATAATCGTCTCCATGCTCCAAATCCATTTTAAAGCCATTTTTAAGGCATTTCGCGCATACATGAAATGAACACATTTTTCTCCAAAACTATAACAGATGCAAGCTTGTCCTGTTTGGTGGAGATGATATTTAATAAAATAAGTAGAAATCCACTAAAATTTTGTTTGGTTATCTTGCAATCCCGAGATAATCGTCTCCATGCTCCAAATCCATTTTAAAGCCATTTTTAAGGCATTTCGCGCATACATGAAATGAACACATTTTTCTCCAAAACTATAACAGATGCAAGCTTGTCCTGTTTGGTGGAGATGATATTTAATAAAATAAGTAGAAATCCACTAAAAGTTTTGTTTGGTTATCTTGCAATCCCGAGATAATCGTCTCCATGCTCCAAATCCATTTTAAAGCCATTTTTAAGGCATTTCGCGCATACATGAAATGAACACATTTTTCTCCAAAACTATAACAGATGCAAGCTTGTCCTGTTTGGTGGAGATGATATTTAATAAAATAAGTAGAAATCCACTAAAAGTTTTGTTTGGTTATCTTGCAATCCGAGATAATCGTCTCCATGCTCCAAATCCATTTTAAAGCCATTTTTAAGGCATTTCGCGCATACATGAAATGAACACATTTTTCTCCAAAACTATAACAGATGCAAGCTTGTCCTGTTTGGTGGAGATGATATTTAATAAAATAAGTAGAAATCCACTAAAAGTTTTGTTTGGTTATCTTGCAATCCCGAGATAATCGTCTCCATGCTCCAAATCCATTTTAAAGCCATTTTTAAGGCATTTCGCGCATACATGAAATGAACACATTTTTCTCCAAAACTATAACAGATGCAAGCTTGTCCTGTTTGGTGGAGATGATATTTAATAAAATAAGTAGAAATCCACTAAAAGTTTTGTTTGGTTATCTTGCAATCCCGAGATAATCGTCTCCATGCTCCAAATCCATTTTAAAGCCATTTTTAAGGCATTTCGCGCATACATGAAATGAACACATTTTTCTCCAAAACTATAACAGATGCAAGCTTGTCCTGTTTGGTGGAGATGATATTTAATAAAATAAGTAGAAATCCACTAAAAGTTTTGTTTGGTTATCTTGCAATCCCGAGATAATCGTCTCCATGCTCCAAATCCATTTTAAAGCCATTTTTAAGGCATTTCGCGCATACATGAAATGAACACATTTTTCTCCAAAACTATAACAGATGCAAGCTTGTCCTGTTTGGTGGAGATGATATTTAATAAAATAAGTAGAAATCCACTAAAAGTTTTGTTTGGTTATCTTGCAATCCCGAGATAATCGTCTCCATGCTCCAAATCCATTTTAAAGCCATTTTTAAGGCATTTCGCGCATACATGAAATGAACACATTTTTCTCCAAAACTATAACAGATGCAAGCTTGTCCTGTTTGGCTGGAGATGATATTTAATAAAATAAGTAGAAATCCACTAAAAGTTTTGTTTGGTTATCTTGCAATCCCGAGATAATCGTCTCCATGCTCCAAATCCATTTTAAAGCCATTTTTAAGGCATTTCGCGCATACATGAAATGAACACATTTTTCTCCAAAACTATAACAGATGCAAGCTTGTCCTGTTTGGTGGAGATGATATTTAATAAAATAAGTAGAAATCCACTAAAAGTTTTGTTTGGTTATCTTGCAATCCCGAGATAATCGTCTCCATGCTCCAAATCCATTTTAAAGCCATTTTTAAGGCATTTCGCGCATACATGAAATGAACACATTTTTCTCCAAAACTATAACAGATGCAAGCTTGTCCTGTTTGGTGGAGATGATATTTAATAAAATAAGTAGAAATCCACTAAAAGTTTTGTTTGGTTATCTTGCAATCCCGAGATAATCGTCTCCATGCTCCAAATCCATTTTAAAGCCATTTTTAAGGCATTTCGCGCATACATGAAATGAACACATTTTTCTCCAAAACTATAACAGATGCAAGCTTGTCCTGTTTGGTGGAGATGATATTTAATAAAATAAGTAGAAATCCACTAAAAGTTTTGTTTGGTTATCTTGCAATCCCGAGATAATCGTCTCCATGCTCCAAATCCATTTTAAAGCCATTTTTAAGGCATTTCGCGCATACATGAAATGAACACATTTTTCTCCAAAACTATAACAGATGCAAGCTTGTCCTGTTTGGTGGAGATGATATTTAATAAAATAAGTAGAAATCCACTAAAAGTTTTGTTTGGTTATCTTGCAATCCCGAGATAATCGTCTCCATGCTCCAAATCCATTTTAAAGCCATTTTTAAGGCATTTCGCGCATACATGAAATGAACACATTTTTCTCCAAAACTATAACAGATGCAAGCTTGTCCTGTTTGGTGGAGATGATATTTAATAAAATAAGTAGAAATCCACTAAAAGTTTTGTTTGGTTATCTTGCAATCCCGAGATAATCGTCTCCATGCTCCAAATCCATTTTAAAGCCATTTTTAAGGCATTTCGCGCATACATGAAATGAACACATTTTTCTCCAAAACTATAACAGATGCAAGCTTGTCCTGTTTGGTGGAGATGATATTTAATAAAATAAGTAGAAATCCACTAAAAGTTTTTTTTGGTTATCTTGCAATCCCGAGATAATCGTCTCCATGCTCCAAATCCATTTTAAAGCCATTTTTAAGGCATTTCGCGCATACATGAAATGAACACATTTTTCTCCAAAACTATAACAGATGCAAGCTTGTCCTGTTTGGTGGAGATGATATTTAATAAAATAAGTAGAAATCCACTAAAAGTTTTGTTTGGTTATCTTGCAATCCCGAGATAATCGTCTCCATGCTCCAAATCCATTTTAAAGCCATTTTTAAGGCATTTCGCGCATACATGAAATGAACACATTTTTCTCCAAAACTATAACAGATGCAAGCTTGTCCTGTTTGGTGGAGATGATATTTAATAAAATAAGTAGAAATCCACTAAAAGTTTTGTTTGGTTATCTTGCAATCTCGAGATAATCGTCTCCATGCTCCAAATCTATTTTAAAGCCATTTTTAAGGCATTTCGCGCATACATGAAATGAACACATTTTTCTCCAAAACTATAACAGATGCAAGCTTGTCCTGTTTGGTGGAGATGATATTTAATAAAATAAGTAGAAATCCACTAAAAGTTTTGTTTGGTTATCTTGCAATCCCGAGATAATCGTCTCCATGCTCCAAATCCATTTTAAAGCCATTTTTAAGGCATTTCGCGCATACATGAAATGAACACATTTTTCTCCAAAACTATAACAGATGCAAGCTTGTCCTGTTTGGTGGAGATGATATTTAATAAAATAAGTAGAAATCCACTAAAAGTTTTGTTTGGTTATCTTGCAATCTCGAGATAATCGTCTCCATACTTCAAATGCTATTAAAACCCATTTCTAAGGCATTTCGCGCATAAATGAAATGAACACATTTTTCTCCAAAACTATAACAGATGCAAGCTTGTCCTGTTTGGTGGAGATGATATTTAATAAAATAAGTAGAAATCCACTAAAAGTTTTGTTTGGTTATCTTGCAATCCCGAGATAATCGTCTCCATGCTCCAAATCCATTTTAAAGCCATTTTTAAGGCATTTCGCGCATACATGAAATGAACACATTTTTCTCCAAAACTATAACAGATGCAAGCTTGTCCTGTTTGGTGGAGATGATATTTAATAAAATAAGTAGAAATCCACTAAAAGTTTTGTTTGGTTATCTTGCAATCCCGAGATAATCGTCTCCATGCTCCAAATCCATTTTAAAGCCATTTTTAAGGCATTTCGCGCATACATGAAATGAACACATTTTTCTCCAAAACTATAACAGATGCAAGCTTGTCCTGTTTGGTGGAGATGATATTTAATAAAATAAGTAGAAATCCACTAAAAGTTTTGTTTGGTTATTTTGCAATCCCGAGATAATCGTCTCCATGCTCCAAATCCATTTTAAAGCCATTTTTAAGGCATTTCGCGCATACATGAAATGAACACATTTTTCTCCAAAACTATAACAGATGCAAGCTTGTCCTGTTTGGTGGAGATGATATTTAATAAAATAAGTAGAAATCCACTAAAAGTTTTGTTTGGTTATCTTGCAATCCCGAGATAATCGTCTCCATGCTCCAAATCCATTTTAAAGCCATTTTTAAGGCATTTCGCGCATACATGAAATGAACACATTTTTCTCCAAAACTATAACAGATGCAAGCTTGTCCTGTTTGGTGGAGATGATATTAATAAAATAAGTAGAAATCCACTAAAAGTTTTGTTTGGTTATCTTGCAATCCCGAGATAATCGTCTCCATGCTCCAAATCCATTTTAAAGCCATTTTTAAGGCATTTCGCGCATACATGAAATGAACACATTTTTCTCCAAAACTATAACAGATGCAAGCTTGTCCTGTTTGGTGAGATGATATTTAATAAAATAAGTAGAAATCCACTAAAAGTTTTGTTTGGTTATCTTGCAATCCCGAGATAATCGTCTCCATGCTCCAAATCCATTTTAAAGCCATTTTTAAGGCATTTCGCGCATACATGAAATGAACACATTTTTCTCCAAAACTATAACAGATGCAAGCTTGTCCTGTTTGGTGGAGATGATATTTAATAAAATAAGTAGAAATCCACTAAAAGTTTTGTTTGGTTATCTTGCAATCCCGAGATAATCGTCTCCATGCTCCAAATCCATTTTAAAGCCATTTTTAAGGCATTTCGCGCATACATGAAATGAACACATTTTTCTCCAAAACTATAACAGATGCAAGCTTGTCCTGTTTGGTGGAGATGATATTTAATAAAATAAGTAGAAATCCACTAAAAGTTTTGTTTGGTTATCTTGCAATCCCGAGATAATCGTCTCCATGCTCCAAATCCATTTTAAAGCCATTTTTAAGGCATTTCGCGCATACATGAAATGAACACATTTTTCTCCAAAACTATAACAGATGCAAGCTTGTCCTGTTTGGTGGAGATGATATTTAATAAAATAAGTAGAAATCCACTAAAAGTTTTGTTTGGTTATCTTGCAATCCCGAGATAATCGTCTCCATGCTCCAAATCCATTTTAAAGCCATTTTTAAGGCATTTCGCGCATACATGAAATGAACACATTTTTCTCCAAAACTATAACAGATGCAAGCTTGTCCTGTTTGGTGGAGATGATATTTAATAAAATAAGTAGAAATCCACTAAAAGTTTTGTTTGGTTATCTTGCAATCCCGAGATAATCGTCTCCATGCTCCAAATCCATTTTAAAGCCATTTTTAAGGCATTTCGCGCATACATGAAATGAACACATTTTTCTCCAAAACTATAACAGATGCAAGCTTGTCCTGTTTGGTGGAGATGATATTTAATAAAATAAGTAGAAATCCACTAAAAGTTTTGTTTGGTTATCTTGCAATCCCGAGATAATCGTCTCCATGCTCCAAATCCATTTTAAAGCCATTTTTAAGGCATTTCGCGCATACATGAAATGAACACATTTTTCTCCAAAACTATAACAGATGCAAGCTTGTCCTGTTTGGTGGAGATGATATTTAATAAAATAAGTAGAAATCCACTAAAAGTTTTGTTTGGTTATCTTGCAATCCCGAGATAATCGTCTCCATGCTCCAAATCCATTTTAAAGCCATTTTTAAGGCATTTCGCGCATACATGAAATGAACACATTTTTCTCCAAAACTATAACAGATGCAAGCTTGTCCTGTTTGGTGGAGATGATATTTAATAAAATAAGTAGAAATCCACTAAAAGTTTTGTTTGGTTATCTTGCAATCCCGAGATAATCGTCTCCATGCTCCAAATCCATTTTAAAGCCATTTTAAGGCATTCGCGCATACATGAAATGAACACATTTTTCTCCAAAACTATAACAGATGCAAGCTTGTCCTGTTTGGTGGAGATGATATTTAATAAAATAAGTAGAAATCCACTAAAAGTTTTGTTTGGTTATCTTGCAATCCCGAGATAATCGTCTCCATGCTCCAAATCATTTTAAAGCCATTTTTAAGGCATTTCGCGCATACATGAAATGAACACATTTTTCTCCAAAACTATAACAGATGCAAGCTTGTCCTGTTTGGTGGAGATGATATTTAATAAAATAAGTAGAAATCCACTAAAAGTTTTGTTTGGTTATCTTGCAATCCCGAGATAATCGTCTCCATGCTCCAAATCCATTTTAAAGCCATTTTTAAGGCATTTCGCGCATACATGAAATGAACACATTTTTCTCCAAAACTATAACAGATGCAAGCTTGTCCTGTTTGGTGGAGATGATATTTAATAAAATAAGTAGAAATCCACTAAAAGTTTTGTTTGGTTATCTTGCAATCCCGAGATAATCGTCTCCATGCTCCAAATCCATTTTAAAAGCCATTTTTAAGGCATTTCGCGCATACATGAAATGAACACATTTTTCTCCAAAACTATAACAGATGCAAGCTTGTCCTGTTTGGTGGAGATGATATTTAATAAAATAAGTAGAAATCCACTAAAAGTTTTGTTTGGTTATCTTGCAATCCCGAGATAATCGTCTCCATGCTCCAAATCCATTTTAAAGCCATTTTTAAGGCATTTCGCGCATACATGAAATGAACACATTTTTCTCCAAAACTATAACAGATGCAAGCTTGTCCTGTTTGGTGAGATGATATTTAATAAAATAAGTAGAAATCCACTAAAAGTTTTGTTTGGTTATCTTGCAATCCCGAGATAATCGTCTCCATGCTCCAAATCCATTTTAAAGCCATTTTTAAGGCATTTCGCGCATACATGAAATGAACACATTTTTCTCCAAAACTATAACAGATGCAAGCTTGTCCTGTTTGGTGGAGATGATATTTAATAAAATAAGTAGAAATCCACTAAAAGTTTTGTTTGGTTATCTTGCAATCCCGAGATAATCGTCTCCATGCTCCAAATCCATTTTAAAGCCATTTTTAAGGCATTTCGCGCATACATGAAATGAACACATTTTTCTCCAAAACTATAACAGATGCAAGCTTGTCCTGTTTGGTGGAGATGATATTTAATAAAATAAGTAGAAATCCACTAAAAGTTTTGTTTGGTTATCTTGCAATCCGAGATAATCGTCTCCATGCTCCAAATCCATTTAAAGCCATTTTTAAGGCATTTCGCGCATACATGAAATGAACACATTTTTCTCCAAAACTATAACAGATGCAAGCTTGTCCTGTTTGGTGGAGATGATATTTAATAAAATAAGTAGAAATCCACTAAAAGTTTTGTTTGGTTATCTTGCAATCCCGAGATAATCGTCTCCATGCTCCAAATCCATTTTAAAGCCATTTTTAAGGCATTTCGCGCATACATGAAATGAACACATTTTTCTCCAAAACTATAACAGATGCAAGCTTGTCCTGTTTGGTGGAGATGATATTTAATAAAATAAGTAGAAATCCACTAAAAGTTTTGTTTGGTTATCTTGCAATCCCGAGATAATCGTCTCCATGCTCCAAATCCATTTTAAAGCCATTTTTAAGGCATTTCGCGCATACATGAAATGAACACATTTTTCTCCAAAACTATAACAGATGCAAGCTTGTCCTGTTTGGTGGAGATGATATTTAATAAAATAAGTAGAAATCCACTAAAAGTTTTGTTTGGTTATCTTGCAATCCCGAGATAATCGTCTCCATGCTCCAAATCCATTTTAAAGCCATTTTTAAGGCATTTCGCGCATACATGAAATGAACACATTTTTCTCCAAAACTATAACAGATGCAAGCTTGTCCTGTTTGGTGGAGATGATATTTAATAAAATAAGTAGAAATCCACTAAAAGTTTTGTTTGGTTATCTTGCAATCCCGAGATAATCGTCTCCATGCTCCAAATCCATTTTAAAGCCATTTTTAAGGCATTTCGCGCATACATGAAATGAACACATTTTTCTCCAAAACTATAACAGATGCAAGCTTGTCCTGTTTGGTGGAGATGATATTTAATAAAATAAGTAGAAATCCACTAAAAGTTTTGTTTGGTTATCTTGCAATCCCGAGATAATCGTCTCCATGCTCCAAATCCATTTTAAAGCCATTTTTAAGGCATTTCGCGCATACATGAAATGAACACATTTTTCTCCAAAACTATAACAGATGCAAGCTTGTCCTGTTTGGTGGAGATGATATTTAATAAAATAAGTAGAAATCCACTAAAAGTTTTGTTTGGTTATCTTGCAATCCCGAGATAATCGTCTCCATGCTCCAAATCCATTTTAAAGCCATTTTTAAGGCATTTCGCGCATACATGAAATGAACACATTTTTCTCCAAAACTATAACAGATGCAAGCTTGTCCTGTTTGGTGGAGATGATATTTAATAAAATAAGTAGAAATCCACTAAAAGTTTTGTTTGGTTATCTTGCAATCCCGAGATAATCGTCTCCATGCTCCAAATCCATTTTAAAGCCATTTTTAAGGCATTTCGCGCATACATGAAATGAACACATTTTTCTCCAAAACTATAACAGATGCAAGCTTGTCCTGTTTGGTGGAGATGATATTTAATAAAATAAGTAGAAATCCACTAAAAGTTTTGTTTGGTTATCTTGCAATCCCGAGATAATCGTCTCCATGCTCCAAATCCATTTTAAAGCCATTTTTAAGGCATTTCGCGCATACATGAAATGAACACATTTTTCTCCAAAACTATAACAGATGCAAGCTTGTCCTGTTTGGTGGAGATGATATTTAATAAAATAAGTAGAAATCCACTAAAAGTTTTGTTTGGTTATCTTGCAATCCCGAGATAATCGTCTCCATGCTCCAAATCCATTTTAAAGCCATTTTTAAGGCATTTCGCGCATACATGAAATGAACACATTTTTCTCCAAAACTATAACAGATGCAAGCTTGTCCTGTTTGGTGGAGATGATATTTAATAAAATAAGTAGAAATCCACTAAAAGTTTTGTTTGGTTATCTTGCAATCCCGAGATAATCGTCTCCATGCTCCAAATCCATTTTAAAGCCATTTTTAAGGCATTTCGCGCATACATGAAATGAACACATTTTTCTCCAAAACTATAACAGATGCAAGCTTGTCCTGTTTGGTGGAGATGATATTTAATAAAATAAGTAGAAATCCACTAAAAGTTTTGTTTGGTTATCTTGCAATCCCGAGATAATCGTCTCCATGCTCCAAATCCATTTTAAAGCCATTTTTAAGGCATTTCGCGCATACATGAAATGAACACATTTTTCTCCAAAACTATAACAGATGCAAGCTTGTCCTGTTTGGTGGAGATGATATTTAATAAAATAAGTAGAAATCCACTAAAAGTTTTGTTTGGTTATCTTGCAATCCCGAGATAATCGTCTCCATGCTCCAAATCCATTTTAAAGCCATTTTTAAGGCATTTCGCGCATACATGAAATGAACACATTTTTCTCCAAAACTATAACAGATGCAAGCTTGTCCTGTTTGGTGGAGATGATATTTAATAAAATAAGTAGAAATCCACTAAAAGTTTTGTTTGGTTATCTTGCAATCCCGAGATAATCGTCTCCATGCTCCAAATCCATTTTAAAGCCATTTTTAAGGCATTTCGCGCATACATGAAATGAACACATTTTTCTCCAAAACTATAACAGATGCAAGCTTGTCCTGTTTGTGGAGATGATATTTAATAAAATAAGTAGAAATCCACTAAAAGTTTTGTTTGGTTATCTTGCAATCCCGAGATAATCGTCTCCATGCTCCAAATCCATTTTAAAGCCATTTTTAAGGCATTTCGCGCATACATGAAATGAACACATTTTTCTCCAAAACTATAACAGATGCAAGCTTGTCCTGTTTGGTGGAGATGATATTTAATAAAATAAGTAGAAATCCACTAAAAGTTT
Source organism: Anomaloglossus baeobatrachus (assembly GCF_048569485.1). Lineage (NCBI taxonomy): Eukaryota > Metazoa > Chordata > Amphibia > Anura > Aromobatidae > Anomaloglossus > Anomaloglossus baeobatrachus. The sequence goes on along the minus strand of NW_027443557.1, from coordinate 3,573 downwards.
TGTTTGGTTATCTTGCAATCCCGAGATAATCGTCTCCATGCTCCAAATCCATTTTAAAGCCATTTTTAAGGCATTTCGCGCATACATGAAATGAACACATTTTTCTCCAAAACTATAACAGATGCAAGCTTGTCCTGTTTGGTGGAGATGATATTTAATAAAATAAGTAGAAATCCACTAAAGTTTTGTTTGGTTATCTTGCAATCCCGAGATAATCGTCTCCATGCTCCAAATCCATTTTAAAGCCATTTTTAAGGCATTTCGCGCATACATGAAATGAACACATTTTTCTCCAAAACTATAACAGATGCAAGCTTGTCCTGTTTGGTGGAGATGATATTTAATAAAATAAGTAGAAATCCACTAAAAGTTTTGTTTGGTTATCTTGCAATCCCGAGATAATCGTCTCCATGCTCCAAATCCATTTTAAAGCCATTTTTAAGGCATTTCGCGCATACATGAAATGAACACATTTTTCTCCAAAACTATAACAGATGCAAGCTTGTCCTGTTTGGTGGAGATATTTAATAAAATAAGTAGAAATCCACTAAAAGTTTTGTTTGGTTATCTTGCAATCCCGAGATAATCGTCTCCATGCTCCAAATCCATTTTAAAGCCATTTTTAAGGCATTTCGCGCATACATGAAATGAACACATTTTTCTCCAAAACTATAACAGATGCAAGCTTGTCCTGTTTGGTGGAGATGATATTTAATAAAATAAGTAGAAATCCACTAAAAGTTTTGTTTGGTTATCTTGCAATCCCGAGATAATCGTCTCCATGCTCCAAATCCATTTTAAAGCCATTTTTAAGGCATTTCGCGCATACATGAAATGAACACATTTTTCTCCAAAACTATAACAGATGCAAGCTTGTCCTGTTTGGTGGAGATGATATTTAATAAAATAAGTAGAAATCCACTAAAAGTTTTGTTTGGTTATCTTGCAATCCCGAGATAATCGTCTCCATGCTCCAAATCCATTTTAAAGCCATTTTTAAGGCATTTCGCGCATACATGAAATGAACACATTTTTCTCCAAAACTATAACAGATGCAAGCTTGTCCTGTTTGGTGGAGATGATATTTAATAAAATAAGTAGAAATCCACTAAAAGTTTTGTTTGGTTATCTTGCAATCCCGAGATAATCGTCTCCATGCTCCAAATCCATTTTAAAGCCATTTTTAAGGCATTTCGCGCATACATGAAATGAACACATTTTTCTCCAAAACTATAACAGATGCAAGCTTGTCCTGTTTGGTGGAGATGATATTTAATAAAATAAGTAGAAATCCACTAAAAGTTTTGTTTGTTATCTTGCAATCCCGAGATAATCGTCTCCATGCTCCAAATCCATTTTAAAGCCATTTTTAAGGCATTTCGCGCATACATGAAATGAACACATTTTTCTCCAAAACTATAACAGATGCAAGCTTGTCCTGTTTGGTGGAGATGATATTTAATAAAATAAGTAGAAATCCACTAAAAGTTTTGTTTGGTTATCTTGCAATCCGAGATAATCGTCTCCATGCTCCAAATCCTTTTAAAGCCATTTTTAAGGCATTTCGCGCATACATGAAATGAACACATTTTTCTCCAAAACTATAACAGATGCAAGCTTGTCCTGTTTGGTGGAGATGATATTTAATAAAATAAGTAGAAATCCACTAAAAGTTTTGTTTGGTTATCTTGCAATCCCGAGATAATCGTCTCCATGCTCCAAATCCATTTTAAAGCCATTTTTAAGGCATTTCGCGCATACATGAAATGAACACATTTTTCTCCAAAACTATAACAGATGCAAGCTTGTCCTGTTTGGTGGAGATGATATTTAATAAAATAAGTAGAAATCCACTAAAAGTTTTGTTTGGTTATCTTGCAATCCCGAGATAATCGTCTCCATGCTCCAAATCCATTTTAAAGCCATTTTTAAGGCATTTCGCGCATACATGAAATGAACACATTTTTCTCCAAAACTATAACAGATGCAAGCTTGTCCTGTTTGGTGGAGATGATATTTAATAAAATAAGTAGAAATCCACTAAAAGTTTTGTTTGGTTATCTTGCAATCCCGAGATAATCGTCTCCATGCTCCAAATCCATTTTAAAGCCATTTTTAAGGCATTTCGCGCATACATGAAATGAACACATTTTTCTCCAAAACTATAACAGATGCAAGCTTGTCCTGTTTGGTGGAGATGATATTTAATAAAATAAGTAGAAATCCACTAAAAGTTTTGTTTGGTTATCTTGCAATCCCGAGATAATCGTCTCCATGCTCCAAATCCATTTTAAAGCCATTTTTAAGGCATTTCGCGCATACATGAAATGAACACATTTTTCTCCAAAACTATAACAGATGCAAGCTTGTCCTGTTTGGTGGAGATGATATTTAATAAAATAAGTAGAAATCCACTAAAAGTTTTGTTTGGTTATCTTGCAATCCCGAGATAATCGTCTCCATGCTCCAAATCCATTTAAAGCCATTTTTAAGGCATTTCGCGCATACATGAAATGAACACATTTTTCTCCAAAACTATAACAGATGCAAGCTTGTCCTGTTTGGTGGAGATGATATTTAATAAAATAAGTAGAAATCCACTAAAAGTTTTGTTTGGTTATCTTGCAATCCCGAGATAATCGTCTCCATGCTCCAAATCCATTTTAAAGCCATTTTTAAGGCATTTCGCGCATACATGAAATGAACACATTTTTCTCCAAAACTATTAACAGATGCAAGCTTGTCCTGTTTGGTGGAGATGATATTTAATAAAATAAGTAGAAATCCACTAAAAGTTTTGTTTGGTTATCTTGCAATCCCGAGATAATCGTCTCCATGCTCCAAATCCATTTTAAAGCCATTTTTAGGCATTTCGCGCATACATGAAATGAACACATTTTTCTCCAAAACTATAACAGATGCAAGCTTGTCCTGTTTGGTGGAGATGATATTTAATAAAATAAGTAGAAATCCACTAAAAGTTTTGTTTGGTTATCTTGCAATCCCGAGATAATCGTCTCCATGCTTCAAATCCATTTTAAAGCCATTTTTAAGGCATTTCGCGCATACATGAAATGAACACATTTTTCTCCAAAACTATAACAGATGCAAGCTTGTCCTGTTTGGTGGAGATGATATTTAATAAAATAAGTAGAAATCCACTAAAAGTTTTGTTTGGTTATCTTGCAATCCCGAGATAATCGTCTCCATGCTCCAAATCCATTTTAAAGCCATTTTTAAGGCATTTCGCGCATACATGAAATGAACACATTTTTCTCCAAAGACTATAACAGATGCAAGCTTGTCCTGTTTGGTGGAGAATGATATTTAATAAAATAAGTAGAAATCCACTAAAAGTTTTGTTTGGTTATCTTGCAATCCCGAGATAATCGTCTCCATGCTCCAAATCCATTTTAAAGCCATTTTTAAGGCATTTCGCGCATACATGAAATGAACACATTTTTCTCAAAATGGATTTGGAGCATGGAGACGATTATCTCGGGGATTGCAAGATAACCAAACAAAACTTTTAGTGGATTTCTACTTATTTTATTAAATATCATCTCCACCAAA